>NW_021703769.1:7860325-7896087 GCF_005190385.1 Monodon monoceros
GGGGGGGGGGAAGGGAGACGCAAGAGGGAGGAGATATGAGGATATATATATATGTATAACTGATTCACTTTGTTATAAAGCAGAAACTAACACACCATTTTAAAGCAATTATACTCCCAAAAAGATGTTAAAGAAAAAAAAATCTCTTTTCTGGCCTTACAGGCCATGGTGGGGACTTTGGATTTGATTCTCAAAGAGATAAGATGCCATGAAGGGTTTTGAGTAGGAGAATTGCATGGACTAAAATTACTGGACAAAGAACTTAATGCCCATAATGTAAAGCAACTATACTCCAATAAAAAAAAAGAACTTAATGCATATAATGCATATGGAATGTATACATCATATGTATATATATGCACATATATTACCTAAATAAAACAAGCAGAAAGCGTAACAGCCCTTTCGATGTTTATATATACATTGTATATTATATATAATACATTATATACATAATTTACATATATATATAAATTCTTAAGCTTCTTTTGTCCAAATAAGTATTTTGTTTTTCCAAGAACTAAAACAAATTGATTTGTTAGTTTGAGATAATCAGGTTGGAAATGGTTTGGGGCTACAACTTGCCCTGCCATGAGCAGTTAACCTGCTTTGGAGCAAGTGATAATCAGTGAAAACTCTTCCCGGGTCAGGTTCTGATTCCTTAGCTGTTGCAGGCTTTCATAAATACTGCCTGACCAAAATGCTTCTTACTAAACTGACAGAGGAATGTAAAGTCATCGATGGATAAGGAGGAAGGAATGACGCCAAACTGAGGAAGAGTGCAAATGAGAAATCTCTTGGTTCCATCCACGTGACATTATTTGGTTGCCATAACAAATACTGGGTCTTGGCTTTTGGGGGGTTGTGGGGAGGAGAGGGCAAGTAGAGTCCCATTTATGAGAGAAAAAATCCCTGATTAACAAATATCAAAACCACCAGTTTATTACTACTGCACTAGGGAAACTTTTTAAAATCACAACTAAGTCATCAATAGGCCTAGCCTGCTAGGAATGCCAAAATAACTAAACATGTATCTCAGTTGTTTGCTAAGAGCAGATTTATAACATTCAATGCCCTTACCTTCCTATGCCAAGTTGTTGCTATTCTTCAAAAATATGGCCTCTCTCACACTATAGAAGACAGAAGCGTGGACAGTTCCTGAATCTAGAAATTCTAACTTTATCTGATAGTTGTGCTAATGAATAATTTACATACTAATGCTAATTAGATGAATTAATAAGTTTTCTCATGTGGCAAGATTATTACTAAAAGAGTTCGTGCTTAAGGATATTGGCCCATTTCATTGCAGTTCTAACCAGAAGTGGGTTTGAGAGGCCATCAGTTTGTACCTCTTGTCTCTGGTGTAGATCTGCTATTCATGAAAAATAAATTCCAGCCTATGCTGTTTTGTCCTCCACACATTTGCATGTAAATTAGAGCTCTCTTTTGGTAGTAGAAAATTTCTTTCTTTTTATTCTAATTTACTGGCCTGTTAATAGGTTTCTGCATATTTGTTTTCCGATTCACAGCTCCACTCATTAAAAATAAAATCCTTTGAATGTTATTTGGTTAGAGATAACTTGAGAGAAATTTGTAGAAACAGTTGAAGTTTTTAAAAGATCATTTACTTCGATTGGAAGAAACACATGGAGGAATTTCAGAACATCGTGGGTTTTTTTAAATAAAAATTCAAGAGTGAAAATGAAAACCTACCTAGTGTCATGCAAGTGATTCAATTATTACCGTTACCCACTTTTTCCTTAGGACTCCGTTAATTTCATTAGTCTTTCACAATGTGTCATAGAGTCATCCGAAAAAGAGTTCAGTACTTTAAGACCCATCCCTCTATCAATCCTTATTTTATAATGAATAAATGATTTCTTGATTACCTACTATGGTAAAACAGCAACAACAATAACCCCTGACTCTGAGTGATTTACAGTCAAATTAGGAAGATGAGATAATTTCTAAAAAGATAATGAACACCACCAAGGGGCCTGTGCTAAATATCCAATGAGCAAGAACTCTGGGATGCTGCTGATTCCTGAGCATGACTGACCACTGGAATCAACTGGAGAGTTTCTAGAAATACAGATTCCCAAGCAATGCCCAAAGTCGCCCCCCTCCCTGAATCTACTAAATCAGACTCTGGGGGAAAACCCAGGAAACCATATTTTTAAAGAGCTACCAGATCACCATGAGACATCCAGACCTGCCCCAGTCCAGGAGCCACTGCTTTGGAATTTCAAAGGAGGCAGAATCTCACTTCCAAAAGAAATGGTCAAGGAGGTCTTTGTAGGTGAGGATGGATCAAGGAGGGTCTTGAGAAATACGGCAGGGCAGTGTGTAACGAGGGAGACAGTCCAGGTGGTGTGACCTGCCTGAGCAAAGCAATGATGGGAGGGGCACGCAGGGGAAGGGCAGGGCCAGGCAATGTGGCAGCCCTCTGTTGGCTCAGGCTATGAAATGGGCAAGCCAGTGGGGGACTGAGCATTGCCTGGAGTTCGTAAATCCTTCAAGGGCACATATTGTGTGAGAGGTTAGAAAATATTTTAGAAATACTAAACCCTGTTTTCTCTACCCTACAAGAATTTTCATTTTATATCTTGACTCTCCTCCAAATGTAATTACTACATCACTGGTTGCCAAGCCCAACTCACATGAAAAAAGAAATCCACGAACTTCTCTCAGTTATTTTGAGCACATGTTTAATACATGTATAATCATTTATTATGTATTACATACATGTGATACTATATTATATATGTCTGTTGTATGACCTGGATTTAAAAATAGAACTTTGAAATGGTTTGATAAAGACTGAAGTAACAAATATCTTACTCGTTGTAAGTTTAATTTCATATAGTTGTGGTAACACACCTTTTTCGTTCCAACTAAAAATTATTATTAATCCTTTGTGGGGAACAATATGATTGAATAGGCTTTATGATTATGTTTTAAATGCAAGTTAAACAGTGAGTTACAGATTTGGGGAAATAAATGATGAATAAAAGCACTCCTTCCTTACCCCTTAGAGTAGAAAATACTTCTTTAGATTAGAAAAAGGGAGAAATTAAAGCGGAACCAATGAGACCAGGGGTCCCTGAGAGAAAGCCCATGCTCCACTCCATAGGTAGATTTGTGGGATCCTGGGCTTTACTAAACATGATTTTCACCTTAGGTGTAGACTTCAGAACAGGCACCCCAACTAAGATGTGAATCCACTGTATTGAGATACCCAAACATTTAAGAAAATTCATGAAACTTTTTAAAAAGGTGAACTGAAAATTAATGCTTAATCCTTTCCTATATGCCACACCGAATTCCAGGATTTGGAAAGCATGCACTTCAAGAGGTGTTCAAAACATATTTGTTGAATTGTCACCAGTTAAACCATGTCTAATTTGAGTCATTCAGCACCTCTAAGAGTCCCGTATTCAGAAAATCGGTAGCGTGGAAAATCCACAATAAAAATAATCTGTGCAGAGAAGATGAAACACTGAACAAAAAGGACTACTAATTTGCATTGGCTTGGGTTTGTTTTTTTTAATTTGCAATAAAAATGGAAGGTAATGGGTATTAGACCGAGGTCTTCCGACTCTTTTGCTATAAAAACAAAAACGATTACTCGAGTTCGGCCAATTAAACGTGTGAACATGTGATGCACGTTCAGTACACTGGTCTCGTAGGAAATTCTGGAAATGCTATTCACCTTGCAATGTGTTTTCTTTACTAATCTATCCTAGTTGTGCCTTCGACCATGTAGCTAAATCGCCTGTGGACATGTATAATCACAAGACCCACCTGTGAATACTGCAGGTTAATCGTGTTCTGTCCCCCGCATGGTCAGCTACTCAAATGCGGGAGGACGTGGTTGCAAAACTGAAAGCATCCTACCCAAGAAAAACGAGAGGATAGAAACATGAACTCCTCTGGACAAATGTATTCTGTATCACCAGGACAAACTGTGAGACAGAGAGAAAATTTTTAAATATCTTGCATCTTTGCTAGAAGATAACTGCAATGACCTAGCTGCAAAGATGTTTTATAATCGTTGCTACCGAGAAGCCTCTACAAGGTCCAATAATACCTTCTTAAAGCACATCAGAGAGGGAAGATAAATGCCATCTGGCCTGTTTTCCAAAACAGGTGGTCATCACAATAGATGTTAATTCTAACACTCGTTTCTTCTGAGATGAGGTGCAGGCTCTATTCAGTGGTCTCTAAAGATGTCCTTCAACTCCGGCACTTACCTCATGAAAAGGTCTTTTTCTGTTGCTGCTAAAGTTTGTTTTGTTTAAACATAGTAATAACTTTAGTGTGTTTCTAAGCACAAAGTACCTCGTGCTCATTAAAAAAAAAAAAATCAGATAACAAAGTATAAAGAAATGAGTAAAAATTACCCATAATCTCAACACTCAGGAAAAATAACTATTTATAATCTGCTTTACATGTATATCTACAGGATATATTTATCTTTCTAATTTAAATAAAAATAAAATTATATTTACCTTTTGTTGACTTTACTTACTACTAAATATCATGGATTTTCTTCCATGCCAATAAATAACTGTATCAGTGATTGCTATGGCTGTATAATGGGAGTGTCTGAATGGACCAGAATGTATTAACCAATTCATATTGATGAACATTAGATTATACTTAATATTTTGCTATATCAGGCATTCTTTTCTATAAAAACATCAGCTCTTTTAAGGTATAAATTACATGAGATAAAATCTACTAGTTTTAAGCACAGAATTTACAGAGTTTTAGAAATGTAAGTGAACATTCTTATATATATATATATTTGTGCATGTGGAAAATTATTTCCTTAGCTTAAATTCCTAGAAATGGAATCTTGGGCCTAAAGTAGGCATGTGTTTCAGATTTTTTCATACAAAATTGCTTAAATGCTGTCTAAAAATACTGTACTAGGAAATACTTCTTTCAATGTTACTCAGCCAAACACTTTTTAAAGGAAATAGTTGTTAAGGCAACTTTGGAAAGACATTCAGATGAGTCAGTAAGTCCCCTCCTGATGTGGCCCTGCCTACTTCTCTAGCCCAGTCCTATGCCTGTCCCCGTGTGTCATGACACTTCTCAAACATGGTAGCTCTCTCTCACTTGGGGCGTTTGCCGGACTCTGCACTGCTGGGCTATCCTTTGTTGCATTGTTCTACGCCAGTGACCAGCATGGTGGACGTTGCATCACTCAAGTCTCAGCTCCTCAGAGAGTCTTTCCGTAATCAACTCACCTAAATTCAAGACCCACACATTATTCACTATCCATGCACCACGTGTGTTTCCTCCAAGGTGCTTACCCAACTTACGAAGTCATTTGATCATTTACTTCTTTCTTTCTTTTTGTCTTGCCCAACAGAATGTAAGTTCCATGAAGACAGGGAAACTATGTGTCTTCTTCATCTCTGTAACATCAAGCACCTACTATGCAACCTGTGTAAGGAATGCTCTCTATATATTTGTTTTAAAAAATTAAAGAATTAAACTAAAGATATTTACTAGTGTGGTTCCTGTATATATGAAATCAGCTGAAAATTTTTTTGATTAATTTAAATGAAATCATATTGTTTTTGTTTGTTCTTAATTATTTATTATAAGTGTCTCAAATCCATAAGTGTCAAACATGACCGATATAAGAAAGTCTAGAACACCAAAGAATGACAAAAGAAGACTATTCATTTCTAAGTAAACTTTCCTTCATTTTCTCTTCAAATGATGCGCAGCTGGGTTCCAGATCTAAGACTCCACAGAGACTGTTTTTTCATGTTCACTGATGTTTCCCATGTTGCGAAAGCCACTGGACCTTCTCCACACTTCAGCGTAACTGACCCAGTGGGCCCACTCCATCCTTCCTAAATCTCCTTTCTTCACTTTTGTTTTCTTGCTACATCTCTGGCTTCTCCTCCTCTACCTGACCTCCAAACATGGCAGTGCCCCAAGAATTCATCATCAACCCTCTTCTTCAGCTTTCTAGCCAGAAACATCTCATCCAATGCATGTCCCTAAATATTATCTATAGGATACGACTTTCAAATATTGATCTCTTGCCCAAGTCACTCCTCTGCACTCCAAATACATCCATATATCCCAATTGCCTACTTGACATCCAACTACCATCTTACACTTGGTGTATCGAACGCAGAATGTTTCCAGCCCTCACTGCATCCCACATGACGTGTACTCTCAAGGGGGTTTTCTCCCCAGACTTTATCACTTTATTAAATGAAAATTCCATTCACATACCAGCTCAAGCTTTACATCTGAGTCATTCTTGATTTCTTTCTATCACTCACCTCAAAGATCTATAAATATGTATTCAAAATCCTTCTGCTTCTCTCCATCTCTACTGCTATCCTATAATTCAAACCACCATCATTTCTCACATGGCTTAGAGCGATAATCTTCCAATTCTCAGTGCTTTTATTCTTGCCCACCTACAGTGCATTTTTCCACAGATAAATCAGAGGCATCTTTGAAAAATGCAAATGAGATCACGCCATTCCCCTGCTAAGGGGTAGAAGCATCCCTTAACTCTTTGGAAAACATCCACACTTTTTATAGGCAGGGACAAAATAATTGCAGTAGATGTTTCCATTCAAAAACTGGAGAATGAAGGGCACATAACACTTACCAGTCCATAATGATTCTAAAATCCAGTTGATCACATGTTGTGAGGGCTCCTCACTCAGGAGAGGGGATGCCCTAGCTTAGGGCCCATTTACCCTCCCCAGGTGTGGTTTCCCAATGCACTGTCCTCGTCTGCCTTTGGCAAGTCGCTCTCTTTTAAATTCTCTCAGATCGTTCCTGGTTCCTGCCATGGCATTTGAAATACCTTATCGTGAAATATTTTCATAAGTGAACCTGCCTTGTGAGCAGGGACTATCGTTCATCCTTGTATTCCTGACCCAGCTTGGAATATAAAGACTTTAGCAGATACCCAATATCTATCTGTTGTAATACTATTTTTACAGAGACCAGAAATATCCAAACAAGAGCTATATGCGACTTGGAAAACCAATGCTAGGCCATAAGTTAGCATTTAGAAAAGAGAAAAAACATCAGTCTCAAGTTTTGGTAAATAAATCAAGAAAACGTGTTTCCATCCACAAAATTTTTAAACTACTGTCTCAGAACCCTAACTCCTTTAATTCAATACCAGAGAGGAGCTCTCTGAGGAATGGGTATTTGTCTTATAATTAAGAGACTGAAACATTGCTTTTTCCTCTTGGCCAACATATAGACATACACAACTTCATGATGTTCAGATTGTAGAGGTTATATACAACAGACCCCTGCAATCCTTCTCTACCTACTGTGAAGTGTTCTCATTATACCTCTGCGTGGTTATTAAATAACAACAATTATGAGATCTACAACCATCATATCATCTGTGTAGACTTCCAATACACTATGGACAGAACGTCTGTGCCCTCCTCCCCAGATTCATACATTTAAGGCTGTCTTACTCCTTTCAAGCTGCTATAACAAAAAGCCACAGACTGAGCGGCGTATAAACAATAGAAATTCACTGCTCACAGTTCTGGAGGCTGAAGTGCAAGATTAAGGCACCATCATGGTCCATTCTCTGGTGAGGCTCTCTTGCTGGTTCATAGCTGGCACCTTCAACTGGTGGGAGGGGCTGGGAAGCTCTGTGGGATCTCTTTTATAAGAGCACTAATCGCATTCATGAGGGCTCCACCCTCAGGACCTAATCACTTCTGAAAGGCCCATCACCTTTGGGGGTTAGGATTTCAACATATGGATTTTATTTTTTAGATTTTTAAAAATATTTATTTTATTTATCATTATTTACTTTTGGCTGCTTTGGGTCTTTGTTGCTGCACACAGGTGTTCTCTAGTTGTGGCGAGTGGGGGCTACTCTTTGTCGTGGTGTGCTTGCCTCTCATTGCGGCGCCTTCTCTTGTTGCGGAGCATGGGCTCTAGGTGCACAGGCTTCAGTAGTTGTGGCTCACGGGCTCAGTAGTTGTGGCTCGCGGGCGCTAGAGCACTGGCTCAGTAGTTCTGGCACACGGCTTAGGTGCTCTGCGGCATGTGGGATCCTCCTGGACCAGGGCTCAAACCCGTGTAAGGACACAAATATTCAGAACACAGAAAAGCCTTAATCCCCAGTGTGATGGTGTTTGGACTTTGGGAGGTAATTAGAGTTAGATGAGGTCATGATGGGATTAGTGCCCTCATAAGAAGAGACACGAGAGAACTTGTCTTCTCTCTCCCCACCCCCTACCCCCCAGCCATGTACACACACCTAGGAAAGGCTATGTGAACACACAGAGGGAAGCTGGGCATCTACAACTCAAGAAGAAAGCCTTGACCAAAATCTGACCACATCAGCACTCTGCTCTTAGACTTCCAGCCCCCAGAAATGTTGTTTAAGCCACCCAGTCTATGGTATTTTTGTTACGGCAGCCCAAGCTGACAGATACACCATATGTTATTTTATCTGATCTTGAGTTAGCTATATGAATAGATATTATTATTGGCATCTCAGGTACATATGATAAATTAAGGATCGAAAAGATTAAGAAGCTGCCCAAGTTCACTCTAATCCAAAGTTGCTCAACATCAGCACTACAGACATTTGGGGAAGGATGTCCCTCTTTGTTGTGGGGGTGTCTGTCCTGTGCCTTGTAGGATGGTCAGCAGCATCCATGCTCTCTAGCGATTAGACTCCAGTAATACACCCTCCCCAAATGCCATGTGTTCCCAGGTGGGGAAAACTGTACTAGATTGAGAACCACTGATCTAGACTCTTTTGTGTCCTGGTACCACTCACACTGGGGAACACCAATGCAATTAATGTTTTCTTGGCACTAAGTCATGTGAACAGTCACCATTTCAATGGAAGGTGCGACCGGAGAACGATGTTCTTTGTAATCCAGTTGTTTCCAGTCTGATGCAGCAAATCCACGGGCAGCCCTATCCTTGCTGACAGCAAACTTCAAACTCAAAGAAACCCATATGTTGCACTGTGCCCTATCACTAGTGCCCTTAAGCAAAAGAAAATTTAGACTGGTGGCATTTTGTGACAGCCTCTAGAACATCTGATTTCATATATTTTTTAAAATGATTCGATCAGAGTGGACTCAAAGTTGGCAAATAATTCTATGGTTACTGTTGCTACTCCTGAAAAAATATGAGAGCTTCCATTGTATGGATTATCTTTGACTAAGAACTATATATAGTAGGGATTGTAGCTATTTTTGTCGATTTCACATTCAGAAAAAGCCAAGTATAGAGCACAGATTTGCAGTTGGATGTTACAGAGTTCCCTAAAATTATAAAACTCTCTCTATAAGCAAAGGCCTATCTTCTTCATGGGGGCAAGATTTTACAGATTTGATCAGATTAGGTGAGATTATTTAGGCTTCGACACCACCATCTATTAGTTACATTCCATTAATCTATTGGTAGTGCTGTTATGGAGACCTCCACAAATCCTTGGAATATGGAACGTGTAAGTGTGAAGACTTAAATACACCTGAAAAACTGCAGTTTCATTTCACATGGTCTCCAATATACACTGGAAGAGCAATTTCTGAATTGAAGAGCAGTGCCGAGTTCCTGAAAGTATTTCAGTCTTCCACCTCCATTCTGACTGCCGTCAGCTGAAGTTAGGACTTGCTCCTTGAGGGACTAGACTCTGATTACAAATCAACAACACCCAATTTTGTTCTCAGTAGCCTCAGAGAAGAGGAAAATCTTGGATCAGATACAGAGATAAAAGGTTACGTTCCCCCCAAACATTTTACAATCGGCAACAGTAAACCAAATGTTGAACCAAACCTTGGTAATGACCCCTCTGAAAATATATGCCTGCTTTATGGGGCACGGGGTTTATAAAAATGTCTTTATAAGCTTTTAGAGGGTGAATATATTCCCCTTTTCCTTTTATTAAAAAAACAATGAAAGGCAATGAATGCTGCTTACAAAAAAACAAAAACAAAAAAAACCTGCGAAAATTAACAAAGGTAAAAGTTCACAACCCAGCTTCAACTACCCAACTCAGAGGAAACCACTGTTAAAATTTGCTGCATTCAAGCTGCGTAGCACAGGAAGATCAGCTCGGTGCTTTGTGACCACCTAGAGGGTGGGATAGGGAGGGTGGGAGGGAGAGAGACGCAAGAGGGACGAGATATGGGAACATATGTATATGTATAACTGATTCACTTTGTTATAAAGCAGAAACTAACACACCATTGTAAAGCAATTATACTCCAATAAAGATGTAAAAAAAAAAATTTTGCTGCCTTCAGATTTTTTAAAAAGCGGAAATAGCATATTTGTGTAGATATATTCACTTTTACAACCCAGGAAATATACTATCCTATTGCTGTTCATCTTGGTGTTTTCATGCAACTATAAAACACAGAAATATTCTTATAGCTCTAATCTCATTATTTTATTGAAGGGGTATGCTGTAATTTTTAAAAAATTACTCTCCTGATAGACATATAGGTACTTTATAAATCCTGTTGTCTCTACCTGCAGGTATATCCAGTTCTGGACATTTCTCTCTACCTCCACTTCTTCTATCCTGGTCTAAGCTGCCATTCTGTCTCTGCTGGATGTTTACAATGGCCTCTCACTGGTCGCTCAGCTGTGGCCCTTGCCTCCAAGCAGTCTAGTCCCCACTCAGCAGCCAGAGTGATCTGATTAAAACACAAGTCGGACATGCACCCCAATGTTCACAGCTGCACTATTCACAATAGCCAGGACATGGAAGCAACCGAAATGCCCATCAGCAGAGGAATGGATAAAGATGTGGTACCTATATACAACGGAATATTACTCAGCCATAAAAAGGAACAAAACTGGATCATTTGTAGAGACGTGGATGGACCTAGAGAGTCTCATACAGAGTGAAGCAAGCCAGAAGGAGAACCACAAATACCGTATATTAACGCATATATGTGGAATCTAGAAAAATGGTATAGATGACCTTATATGCAAAGCAGAAACAGAGACACAGAGGTAGTGAACAAATGTATGGATACCAAGGAGGAAAGGGGTGGGGTGGGAGGAATTGGGAGATTGGGACTGACACATATACACTATTGATACTATGTATAAAATAGGCAACTGAGGGGAACATACTGTATAGTGCAGGGAATTCTACTTAATGCAGTGTGGTGTCCTAAACGGGAGGGAAATCCAAAAGGGAGGGGATGTATGTACACGTATGGCTGATTCATTTTGCTGTGCAGTAGAAGCTAACACAATATTGTAAAGCAACTATACTCCAATAAAAATTTTTAAAAATACATAAATAAAAATAAAACACAAGTCAGATCATGTCACTCCTCCACTCAGAACCATCCCCTTCTCCCCTATGTCACTCAAGTAAAAGCCAAGGTCATCCCAATGGCCAACCAGTCCCTGTGCTCTCTGTTCCCGCTGCCACACCTGTCACTTCTCTGACCTCACTCACCTCTGTTCCAGCCACCCAGGCCTCTCCGCTGTTCCTTGAACATGCCAGGCACTGTCCTACCTCAGGGACTTTGCTCTTGCTGTCTCCTCTGCCTCGATCACTCTGCCTCGAGATGTCCACCTGAGCCCCTTCCTCACCTCCTTCTGGTCTTTACTCAAATCTCAATCCTCAGGAAGGCCTTTCCTGCAACCACATTTGAAATTACACCTCCCGCAAATCTCCCATTCCCTTCTCATAATTTAATATTATCTATTTTAATTATGTGTTCTGCTTATCATCTTTCCCAACAGGAACATAAGGTCTACGAGGAAAAAAAAACAAATTTAAATATATGTTTATAGCTGATCCCAGAAGTCTTGAACGTAGCAAATACTCAAAAAATATGTATGGAATGAACAAATGAGTTACAAATAATGAAGTGGATGTCCTTATGGTTTACCCTACTATATTTGGGGGGAAAAAGTCTGTAGAATAGATCCTTAGAAAAGGAACTACTAGGGGACTTCCCTGGTGCTCCAGTGGTTAGGGGCTCCACACTTCCACTGCAGGGGGCATGGGTTTGATCCCTGGTCGGCGAACTAAGATCCCGCAAGCCGTGCGGTGTGGCCAAAAGAAAAAAGAACAAAAGAAAAGGAACTACTCCTTCAAAGGAAAGACAGATATACGTTTATAGAATATGAAGTCTCCAAGGAATCAGTATCAGAGAGATCTAAAGTATTTAAAAACAGAATGAACAGGGGAAATATCTTTGGTCTTAGGAAATGTCAAGAACGCTCGTTGAGGTGGGCCCCACGCTGTTCCCTGCATCAAGCAATCATATCAGATGATGCAGCAGAGTTCCTGTCAGGTGTGGACATGATGAGGTTAACAACTGGAGTCATTTCTGGTGTTCGGCTTCCCTGCATTCACCCATCATCATGGGCCAAAAGATAAGCCAGAAAAATCAAATGGTAAAAACGGGTAGCGATGAAGGAAACCAAGGTCTGCATTGTCCTGAGTCCAGGGCTGTCCCGGCCCAGTGGTGCTGTGATCGCTGACCCTTAAGCATCCAGGGAGGTTCCACCAGAAAGTCCTCACGGCTGCGGGGAAGGCCGTGCTCATCAGCTACTGTTTTACATCCCAGTCCTGTCAAGCCAGGAAAAAGCACCCCACCCATCACACCATCCATTTCAAACTAGACTCAGTGTTGACTCCAGAGCCACACAATTAAATATCATCGGGAGGAGTTCAACTCGAAGGCAATTCCAATGTCAAACTTGCCAAGTGCCGTTGTATCTGACAGTGTAATTGCACGGTGAAGGTTGCTTCCTCTGTGACACAGATACACTCACACACACATACCCACGGGGGACACACATGCACACACTATGCTCTTTCCCTAATTTTGCTAGGCAGCCTATAGATTTGTTTCCCTCTCAAGGCCTTTTCTAGTGAATACCTGAAGAAAGCTACAATAATAACATCCCGGCAACGTGAACAGAGCAGATGGGTTTCTCATGACGACCTGTCTTCTCTGAGAATTAGTTCTTGGTGAAAACATCGATACGCTTTTTACTGTTTTTGCCTGGGCAATTCTCCCAAAGTGATATGTGCCGTTTATGTTATTTGAATAACCGAATGCACGCACTGGTGACCCGAGAACCCATTCTTGTGATGTCAGCAAAGAGGGGAAAATGCAATGAAAGGGTCAAATCGTCTTAAAATGCAGATTACGGAAGAGCTTTCTCGATGCAGCAGGCATGTGTTGTGTCCTAATATATGTCAGACACTCTTCTAGGACTAGGTTACCAAGTGGGCTTTGGAATTCAACCCAATTTGGCTACCCACTACTTGTGAGAATTTACTTCAGTTCTTTCTGACAGTGTTTTCTCATTTCTAAATGTTCTCATCTTTAAATATCTCCCCCTTCCACACAGTTTTTGGAAGGATTATTCCAATTATAATTAGCTCTCACTTACTGGATGCTTGTTTGTTGGTCACTGTGCTGAGTGTTTTCGAGGATTTATCCTTTTGTATTCTCACAACAATCCCCTTAGCAGATACTATGACTGTTCCCATTTTAAATAAAGCGTGAAATGCAGAAAGAAAAATACACTCTGCCTAGACTCACACAGCCAGTAGGTGTTGCGGCTCCAGACCCTAAGTTCCTCATTTTGCTCAGTACGTAAAACAGTGCCCATACTTAATAAATAAAACTATTATTATTATTATTATCCAGAATTAATTTTCTCTGCCTACCTCACAGGGTTGTTTTACCATCTAATGAAAAAATTCTGCATAACTGCAATGAGCTCTTCTTATTTTTAGTGAAATAAAAATAAGGCTAATTAGCATCTTTGGCACCAATCAGTGCACTGGAATTTTTGAAAATGACTCATTGAAAACATTCCAAAGCAGGGTATTCGCTCGAAGCATTTTCATCAGACTGCCAATTCTCTGACATGAGCCCACAGCCTGGCAAACGCGTTCCGGGAAGAGTAACAGGTGTAGGGCTCCCCGAAATGATCCTGTTACCCAGTTCTCACTGCCAAACTGGCCACTTGACTTAACCCTACTTCAGACTCTGAAAATAATTTTATAAATCCCTTATCATCAAGAATGGTTAACTCTGAACGAGTCTGAAACAAGTCACGTTTTTTTTTTGTTTTTTTTTTTTTTTGCGGTACACGGGCCTCTCACTGTTGTGGCCTCTCCCGTTGCGGAGCACAGGCTCCAGACGCGCAGGCTCAGTGGCCATGGCTCACGGGCCCAGCCGCTCCGCGGCATGTGGGATCCTCCCGGACCGGGGCACGAACCCGCGTCCCCTGCATTGGCAGGCAGACTCTCAACCACTGCGCCACCAGGGAAGCCCAGTCACATATTTTTAAAACTGAAAACCCAAAGTGGGCTTTCTCCATTTCGGCTCTAGGGACTATTCTTCCTTGTGGGCCATCCTGTGCACTGTAGGATGTTCAGCAGCATCCTTGACCTTTACCTCCTAAAAGCCAGTAGCCCACCCGGCCACCCCCAAACCCACAGCTGTGACACCCAGAAATGACTCCAAATAATTGTTGAGTGTTCCTGGGGGGGGGAGGGGAAGAGGACACAACTGTCCCTGGTTAAGAAGCATTGACCCAAAGCAACACCTTGAAGTAATTATTTATAAGGCATTCTATGAGATACGGTACGGACTATCGCCACGCTGGTGGGCGTGAGGGTGGCAGGCAGTGATTTACTGACGACGTAATATGGAGCCACATTTTCATTTTGCATTCAATGCCTGTACTTACAATTTTTATACAAAATTTACATTGCAGAGCATCCTGCTACATACTCCTCTACCTGGGATTGATCCAGTTTGAACCCATTTGATACACAGTTTAGAGTCATAATATTAATATTTATTGAACGCTTACTACATGCCAGGTACTATGCAAAGGTATTTCACATACACTGTCTTCATCAATCATTGCATGAGATCCTTTGTAGCTCTCACTGTCTCCACTGTGGAGATGAGGAGAGTCAGGCTTAGAAGAACTCAGTAACTTGCACAGGTGAGACAGAGCCGACCCTGGGCTTACCTCTCAAGGCTCTCTGACTCCAAGGCCATTGTTAACTATCATGCTGAACTACTGAGTCATGGCGTAACGCAGCCACGACACACAACTCCGTACATAAATACACGGGTCAAGTGTTCAGAGCCGAAGCAACCTCTTTGAACATATCTATTTGATCCTTAAACACACAGTTACTGAGCACTTACTATGCGTCAACCATTCTCCTAGGCACTGGAAGTGCACAGGTAGGCAATACGGAGAAGATTTAACACCATCATTCAGATTTGCTTTTTTCCGTCATCTACCTTGTCTACCTTGCACCCCAACTCTGTCTCAATTTTGTGAAGCTCAAATTATTCCCGTAAGTGCCAAGATAAGAGTGTATCTTACCGTAATACCCATCACCAATAGGATTCTGAAAATGTGCATATTATCATTTAATATAATGAGTGTACAAGACACTAAAGAAAATCTTGCCCAAGTCACATCATGCAAACCTTAGAACACGGTCCTCTTGGGCCTGAAGTGCAAGCTTTGAGCAATCGGTTTGACTCTCCTCCCCAAGAGTTTTTTTTTCCTAGTCTATCTCCAACTTCAGCTTTGGATGGAAACATCACTGCACTTCTAAATGCTGGTGGATGTATAGAACGTTTTTTGCCTGAGATTCACTTGGACACAGAAGTCTGGAGAAAACCAGAACACTTCATACATAAAAAAATAGGACTTCAATCTTCTTCAGGCAAAACTCCTGTGAGGTCAGTGGTAGGCTGGGAACAAAGGGTTAAACTGTGGGTTACAAATGTCAATGGCATAGAATGAGACTGACTCAGTTCTGTGCTTGGCATGCCGGTAATTAAATGAGTTTCAGTGTGTCCATCCAGTGGCAAGACTTCCAAGAAATAAGAAATAGGGAAAAGGAGAGAAAGAGGGAGCAGGGACAGAACGATGGAGGGAGGGAAGGAGTACAAGAGGGGGAAGAGAAAGAATTAGAGAGAGACAGAGACAAAGAGACAGAGAGACAAAGAAAGAAGGAGTGGGGGGGGGGGGGGGGGGGGGGGGGGGGGAGAGGGAGGAGACGGGGGAGAAGAGAGCACACTTGCTCTCCATCCAAATTCCCTGGGAATATGGTTAACAGATTGCTAGCACACAAAAGAAGAAGTCAGCTAGCTGGCTGGAAAAAGCTTTGTCAACAGATTCAAACCTGCTTAGGGCCTCTGAGGTGGTGAAAGAGGGGAAACGATGCCCTAGCCATATTTGGAGAAAATGTGTATTTGCATATTTATTGCTACAGGAATTAAAATTTCTTTTTATGCTATTTCCTAACATTTACAGACCGAGCATAAGTGTGAACAGTGGGGAGGCAATTTGTTTCTCCCTCACAGACTGCAATTCAATTTGGGGGAAAAAAAAAAGTCCAGCTTTCAAGAGCAACCAGATTAAATTCACAGTTCACCATGGCTGCTCTGGGCAAGTTGGATTGTTTGCTGCGATCACTTCCTGTACCGCTTGACAAGTGGATGGTAAATGAGCTATGTCATCACTTTGTCTGAATAGCCCTGACCCCAAGATAATGTGTCCATTGGTCAAAAAAGTTAGAAAACTCTGCCTATATGATTTTCCTCTGGAAAGTCACAATGAATGCTTGTATGTTAAAGGCTCTGAAAAGTCCTGCAATAAAGACAGTACTTTGAATGTTGTTAATCAAATATTTCCCAATCCTGCTTGAACACAAAACATTTTCCTGATGACTCATTTTATTACATCTTATGGCAGGGGTATACTCTAGAAACATTTTAGGAAACTGTGGGTTATATGATTTGCTGTGGTTTCAGATCACAACTATTGTATTCATATGAACCAAATCCTCTAGACTGATTAAACAAACACATCATTAAGCTGCTTTAAATGTATTATAGAGTATTTGCTGTCATGAGTAGAAATGAGTGAGTCATGTAAATATGTTAGTTGTCAATAACAGTAGTTACAGTTTATTGCGTACTCTCTACGCGCAGGGAATAGGCACATCAAATACCTCAACGGAGCCCAACAATCACAGTAAGAAACCGTTATTTTTTGTCCTGTTTTCTAGATGAAGAAACCAAGGCTCTGAGAAATTGAGTCACTTGCCTGCAGCCACATAGCTAGCGTGTGGCAGATTCCAGATTTGAATTCAAGTCTCAGTTTAAGTCCTTGCTCACAGCGATCTTGCCTCTGTCTCCTCTGCCTGGCATAGTCATTCAAAAAGAAGGCAGGAATGGAAGGGAACTTACCTTTCTTGAATGCTTGACACACGCTCAGCCAGGAGGTCTGCACACAGCAGTTCTCATTGGATACATCTTTCACGCCTGGAATGACAACAGATTTTACGAGGATACACAGGTCAGCAGGGTTCCGGTAGCTCGTATTTTTTCTATGGCATCATAAAATCTCAACCCAAGTCGCTTTCGAGGAACGTGATTAAAATACAGACCCAACCTTCAACACTTGAATTTTCTATTTTCATTAGGTAAAAATAAAATAGCGATTCCATAAACACCCCTCATCAATGTAATATACCATCAGAGTTAATAGAATAACTACATGTACCTTTGAATAACTTAATTCTAAACTTTAAGAAATTTGTTTCTAAAATTTGTATTATAACTATATTGTACTAACTGGGTCTGTAAATACATCGATGAAAGGAAAAGACTCTAAAAGTCTACTTTTTTTTTTCCCCACTGATGAGGGTGTTAGATAGGTTTTTCAACTGCCTGAGGAATAAAGTAAGACTTGACCAACACAGCGAGCACTGCATTGAAAAAGGAAACCAATTTTATAGTAAGAAGCAAAACCTAGAGAAGGGACTCATTCAAGTGAAAAGAAAGCTTTCCAGGCAAAATGGAATGAAATTTATTTTGCATTATGACTCTAGGCACCCATTAATCACGTATCATCTTGGATGCCATACAAGAGAACTATACATCTGCCTCTTGGGAGATTATAATATATGAAAGATCTTCCTAGAGAACAGTGCCAGTGGTCAAATAATTTTTACATTGTCGACTAAACAAATCAATTATCATCCAAGAGAAATCTCATGCTGTTTTTGCTACTTAGGATGCCCTTCTGGCAAAAGCATGTTGAGTCTGCTTTGCAGTGAGCACCTCTTCTCTGCCGCAGAGAGTATGAGAGAAATAGCAAAATCCTGCCTTCCCTGAATAAGGATGGGTCTATGACCCAACATAAGCTTATTAGATACTTTTTCCTTTGAGCATGGAAGCTTGAGGGAAATTATTCCGAAAAAAAAACAGAAGAGCAAATATGGGCTGACGAACTTCACTGGTGGTATCCTAAAGAAACAGCTCAATTCTGACCACGATTCCCCTAGCCCCATAAACTTTCTTAACTCCTGGTCCTTTTCAAAACCTGATTCTACAACTTTCCCTTGGAACCTGTTAGATTCCTTATTTTCTTTGGATGAATTATTTTTCTGCTTACAACTATAAGATACACTTTCTGTTGCTTGCAACCAAAGAGCCATAACGTATGTAGCTCCAGATCAGGAACTTCCTAACAGTGTAATAATGAACTGGACAAAAGAACAGAGACTGAAATAAAAACAAAGATGATCCCATAGCCATTCTAATAAACATCATAGACTTCCCACAATTAAACAAGAAGGTCAGGAAATCAACATTCTGATCGAACAAGGAGGAATTAGGTCATGAGTTCGTTCTATCTTCCTAGCTCTGCAGCTATCAGGGTCTCTCTTATCCCTTTCAGATCCCTTCACGTGTGACAAAATTCCAGGGAGGGAATGTGTTGAAAGAAAGAAGAGGGATAAATGAAGGTAAGGGAGGACTCTGAGTCCTCATTTTTAACATTTTCACTTTTTGCTCTTTAAATAGAAGTACACATAATAAAAAAAAATTAGAAGAGAAACCTTTACAATGACAGGTAAAAGCCTGCCTCTCTATTCAGTTACTCCTTGTATTTTGCTAGGGTTGCCACAACAAAGCATCACAGACTACGTGGCTTAAACACCAGGTATTTATTTTCTCACAGCGCTGGAGAAACCGGAAGTCTGAGATTCAGGTTGATTTCTTCTGAGGGCCGTGAGAGAAGGACCTGTTTCAGGCCTCTCTCCTTGGCTTGCAGACGGTCCTCTTCTTGCCTTCATATTGTCCTCTTTGTATGTTTCTTTGTCCAAATTTCCTCTTCTTACAAGGACACCAGTCATGCTGGATTAGGGTCCACTTGAATGACCTCATTTTAGTTTAATTAACCCTGCAAAGACACCCCCCCCCCCGCTTCCCAGGCTTCCCTGGTGGCACAGTGGTTGAGAGTCCGCCTGCCGATGCAGGGGACACGGGTTCGTGCCCCAGTCCGGGAAGATCCCACATGCCGCGGAGCGACTGGGCCCGTGAGCCATGGCCGCTGAGCCTGCGCGTCCAGAGCCTGTGCTCCTCAACGGGAGAGGCCACAGCAGTGAGAGGCCCGCATACCGCAAAAAAAAAAAAAAAAAGACCCCCCTCCCATCTCTAAACATAGCTGTATTCTGAGGTGCGGAGGGTGGAGGGGAATTAGGGCTTCAACGTGTGAATTTGGGGAAGGGACACAATTCAGCCCGTAACACTCCCGTTGCCCATCGCCTACCCACGTCCTCTAAAGGTCGCCACTATTCAGCAGGCTTTTTCCTTTCCATTTAGAAGTTGTATATATGTGCCCACAAACATATATACGTATGTGATTTTGAAAAAATATACAAATAAGACCATACTATACACATTTTATACACCTCTGTTTTTTCACTCAAAGCTACATTTTGGAGATTTTTTTTCATCTGAGCACATGCAGACCCATGCTATTCTTTTTGAAGGTTTAGTCTACTTTTTGACTCCACCCTTGAGATTAGAACTGTGAAAAGGTCTTGATCCAGCGCAATCCCTCTTATATTTTCTGTTGGAAAAGGAATGTAGCAGTGACGATCCTTTGAACACAAGTTAACGGGAGATCACTCTAGCAACCTAAGCAAAAGACTCACTGACTCACTCCTCTCGGGAGGCTGGACTCCTTGTAGAGGACTTTGCAACAACTGAGGAAGCTCTGAAGGATCAGGAAGCAGAACCTGCTGTTATGACGCTCGTAGAAGGTACCGTTTGATCCGGGAGCTGCTGCAGAAATGAATGAACTCAGCCATGCACTTTTCAATATAACACAGTAATGCTGCCACACGTGGCAACTGCGCAGTGAAATGTGGCTTGTCTGAAAAGAGCTGTGCCGTAAGTGTACCATACATCCCAGATTTCAAAGAATTAGCGCCAGAAAAATAAAACACTTTGTGAATAATTTTTATAATAATTACATGTTGAAATGATGATATTTGGGATATAATGGGTCAAATAAAATATATAATTAAAATTCATTTAACCTGTTTCTTTTAACTTATTTTTAGTAACTATTAGAAAATTTTCAATTATACGTGTAGCTTGCATTTGTGACTTGAATTATATTCTCTTGGCCCATGTGCATTAACCATTTCTTCTTTCCTTGCTGAAAAGCCAAAACCCTGGTATGAAGAGTCCAATGGGCCAAGCTTAGGTCACGTGCCTGGTCTCCTGGCAGTACCAATGTGGACCTGGCTTCCAGGTTTACTGCCCCAGCAGGACTGCACATACCTGGGAGAAGGAATGCCTGCAGGGAAATTGGGGTGGTCAGAAAGAAGAAACTGATGCTGGGTGACAAAACACACTAAACACCCAATAGAAGCAATTAATGCCTGGCACATACTAGGCAATTAAAATGTAACTGTTGAAATGAATGACTAAATGATTGAGTAAACACACATGGCACAGTTGTGATTACTCTCTCCTCTCACTGTGACCTTCTTCATCTGGTCCCCACTTCCATCCTGGACCCAGAAGAAGGCACACTTCAAGTTATAAGTAACTCCATATTGTTGCTTTCATAAATGACATATTTAGTGCTCTTTATCTGAGTTATTTTGTGGAGAAGTATACTAATCACTATCATGACTCATTCGTTTTGTTCATCAACTCAAGTTTTACTGAGCTAGTCACAAGTCAATTCTGAGACGTCTTCTTTATCTACACTCAACGCCATTAGTGATCTCATCCAGTCTCACAGCTTTAAATACCATGTATCATATGATACTCAGATTTAAATACTATATATATATCAATAACTTCCAAATTCCTGTGAGAGTTCAGAACTCTCTCTCAAATTTTAGACTCTGCCAAATATCCAGCTGCCTACTTGGCACCTCTGCTTGGATGACTAAAGACATCTCAAACTCATCTTGTCCAAAATGGAAATGAAACCACTTCCTCATCTCAGGAAACGGTAGCTCCATCCTTCCATTGCTCAGGTCAAAACCCTGGAGCTATCCCTGTCTCCTTTCTATCAGAGTCCACACATAACTTGCAGGAAATCCTGTTGGCTCTACGTTCACCATCTCCAGCACCCAACCTGGTCCAAACACCCTCATTTCTCCAGGATTGCTGCAATAGCTTCCTAGTCGGTCTTTCTGCCTCATCCTTTACCTATTAACAATGTACTGATATTTTCAAACAGCTTCCAGGGGATTCCTTTTTTTTCAAGTTTTATTAAAATATAATTGGCATATAATGGTGTATTAGTTTTGGGTATACAGCTTATGTACATATTGAAAAATGATTAGCATAAGTTTAGTTAACATCCATTACCTCACTCAGTTACCACTTTTTTCCTTTCGATGAGAACTTTTAAGAGCTACTCTCTTAACAAATATACAATATATTGTTAACTACAGTCACCATGCTGTACATTATACATCTGAAGAACTTATTTACCTTATGACTGGAAGTTTGTACCTTGTGACCACCTGCATCCATTCCCCACCCCCAAACCCCCACCTCTGGCAACCACCAATCTGCTGTTTCTATGCGTTCGGTTTTCTATATTCCACATATAAATGAGATCATACGGTACTGGTCTTTCTCTGTCTGATTTATGTCACTTAGCATAATACCCTCAAAGTCCATCCATGTTGTTGCAAATGTCAGGATTCCCTTCTTTTCTATATATCACATCTTCTTTATCCATTCATCCATCCATGGACACTTAGGTTGTTTCCACGTTTTAGCTATTGTAAATAATGCCGTGATGAACAGGATGTTGCAGGTATCTTTTTGAGAGAGTTCCTTTTAAATCATAAGTGATGTCATGTCATTTCTCCATTTAAAACCCTCCAAGGCACCCTATTTCCCTCAAAGTAAAATCCGAAGCCCTGGCAATGGCTTTCCGTGTCCTCAGTGATCCAGGACCACCTGCCCATCAGCTCTCGGCTTCCCTCTCCTTCTCTCCTGTTCGCTCACACCTCTACAGCCATCCTGGCCTCCTTGCTGACCCTCAACCATGCCAGGCACATGCCCACCTCCATGTCCTTGCACTGGATCTTCCTCCTCCCTGGAATTCTCTTCATCCAGGTATGTATGTCTATTGTTCATCCCCTTCAAGTCACTGATCAAATACCGCCTTCTCCGGGAGACCCTAACTACCATGTTCATTTCTTTACATTTTAGAAAAACAGTCGTTGACATGGAGAATTTTCATGACAAGTGAAAGGAAGTGATAATGCTGTGTATTCATCAAGAATCTATCATTGTTTAAAATACCAACATATATGTGTGTATGCATCGTCAAATAAAGATCCACAAGATACATATTAAAATAACAGGGATTACTCCTAGGGGACCTCACTCCTCACCTCAGCACTCATCCTTGATTGCATCTAGCCTGCTTTGCTTTTCTTCTTCCTATTGCACTTTTCACTTTCAAATATATGATTTTACTTAAAATAACATACTGATTTACTTATCTATTTTATTTATTGTTTTTGCCTGGCTTATCCTACTCCCATTTAAGTTCCATAAAGAAAGAGACTTTTTCCCCTACTCTAAGTGTCTACAGAAATGCCTGGCACATAGTAGGTATTCACTAATTACTTGTTGGATAATGAATGAATAAATGAATGACTCTAAAGGAAAGACCAAGAATCTTCCCTCAAGGAATCTGCAATCTAAACATTTGTCTTCTTAGAATTGATCCTCTTACGAAAATTACCTTTTGCTAATAATGAATGTCCACTCTTATCTCTGGTGAAGTGTACCCTGCTCATCACAAGAAAGAAACCGGTCAACGTCATTTGAAGGAGAGAATAAGAAATATATATTTATAATAAATATAAATATATATTTATTTTACCAAAAGGAGATCTGTTGGCTGTTCTCACCCCCTTCCTTATTTTCAAGAGCCAAGTTAAAGTACCTGATCTCCGTAGAAACTAGATAATGACCTAGAGTGTTATCATGACTACACTGCTAGATCTCTAACATGGAGAAAATGCGTTTGCATTTTATGATGCCGAATACTCACCCATTTCGTGACCTTACCATCTGTTTCCATCTGTGAAATATTTCAAACGACCAAATAGCATTAAAATCACCTAAAAGAGTTTCTTTATTAGTGATAAGCTTTTACAATTCAATTTTAAAAGTTTATAGCCCTTAACGCTGCAAGGACTGCCATTTTCCAAAGCACCATCCTGCTCTTTATCACTGGGATCTGACAGCAGCTCTGACCTTTTCTAACATCTTTACTGAAAGGAGAAGATGTGAAAAACATAATAAATGACCAAGGCTTTATTGATATTATAATCTGTAACTGTTAAAACAGGTTATGATGATTAGATCATGGGAAGTGATGCCTTACTACATAATGATCTGTTCCCTGTAGGTTGGTTTCTTTTACTGACAAAACATCTTCTATGAGTTTTAAAACTTGCAAAGCCAATAAAATTGTGCAGGAACAAGCTGGATTGCATTCTGCTCAACACAGCATCATCAGGATTGTCAGCCCAATTCAAATACTAGACCTAGTAGAGTTGCTGCTGATGTCGGTACAGAAGGGTACAGCTGGAGCTTTAGCTCCCTGAGTACTCCTGGGGGCGGGGCTCCCTCTAGGGGGAAAAAAAAAAATCTATGATGCCAAATAAGGTTCATCTTCTACAGACAGTGATAAAGGGAGTACCAGCCTAAGGATTTGTCCAAGGACATCTTTATTGATTCAAAACCAAGAATCATAACTAATGGAGGAAATAGAGGGAGTTTCCCCTACTCCTCCCAAGTCACAGCAAATCTAATTGGTATCAACACCACTCCTTGGTATTGACAAGCCTGGTTCTTTTTATACATCTGAGAACTAATGCCAAGAATGAGGGAAAAGGTAACAGACAGCTCAACTATCCACTGCCTCTAAATCTTTCCTGCTCTATCCACATTCTCTAATCCCCATACATCTCTTTCTATTCCTTACAGCCCCTGAGACATGACTCAGACGAAAGAACTACTTTGGAAAGTTTAACCATTAAGCTATTAGGTTTCACCATTTAATTACTACACCTTGTAATAAGTATTGATACCAGGTAAGAGAAATGCTTCCTTCTTTTTTATTCTTTCTCCAATGGTTTTAGATCGTTTTTTTCATTCTTCCAAACACATTTTATACTACATGTTTTAGGTTCACTGAAAAATCCTGTTCAGTGAGATTCCAAGTAAAACGTCAATTAATAGATTAATTTGGGGGAATTAGCGCCCTTACAACACTGAGCTTTCTCATATACAAACATGGTCTACCTCCACTGAATTCAGCTGAATAGAGCTATTAAATATCTCACTATATCTAACAACTAAATTCTGTTATCACAGATTATAACAGATAGAATTCAGAAACATGTACTATACAATGCACTAATAAAGTCAATACAGGAATTGTCAAAGGAAGCTTTGCTGCACAGAGATCTTACTATGCTGATACGTTTTGCGGGCTCTGAGTTGTAACAATTTAACTCCACCTGTGAGAGTAGCATGGACATATATACACATATAAAATAGTTGGCTGGTGGGAAGCAGCCGCATAGCACAGGGAGATCAGCTCAGTGCTTTGTGACCACCTAGAGGGGTGGGATAGGGAGGGTGGGAGGGAGGCTCAAGAGGGAGGGGATATGGGGACATGTGTATGCATATGGCTGATTCGCTCTGCTGTGCAACAGAAACTAACACAGCATTGTGAAGCAATTATACTCCAATAAAGATCTATTTTTTAAAAAAAAGGTTTTTAGACAAGATGTCCAGATTTCTTTGGCAGTAAACATATGTATAAATAAGTATAGTGCTTGGTAACTGCTACTTTAAAATACAATAAAATGTGTGGCTAAGCGATGATGGTTTTATTAAATTAATTTGAAAATGACTCTAGATTCTACAAATGGCAAGATTCTGTGTGGGAATGCAAAGTCATTCTTGTTATTTTTCTGAGAAGATAATTGTAAATTCATTTGTTAATCTTATTGGCAGCTGAGAACATACTTTTTTTTTTTTAAAACCAGCCTGTTTATCTCTTGGAGCAGTGAATGTTTTGACTCTGTGGTGAAGGGCAATTTACATACGGCACCTCCAGAAAAAGTTTATTGGAGCAAATAATCTCTGAAATAGATCTCCAATTCCAGAATCTCATAGAAGTTGAGATTTATATCTGTAGTTCAGTAAGCAATGGCATTTTCATTTTGTTTATTAGCCTTGTTCACCAAAAGGAAGAAAATACAAAATTTAATATTGGGATGATCTACATTTTTTTAACAAACAAAAAAATCTAAAGCCATAATATCACCAAATATAAAAAATGCAAGATAAAGCAATGAATAAATTTACAGATATATTCCTGGATTTGTATTTTTAAATTGTATTATGTAACATCATAAAAATCAATAATACAAATACCCTGGTTTGAAAACTAACTTTCCTTATGCTTTTCTGAATTTTACAAAAACAATGCTAGCTACTGTATTACCAATGATGACTCACAAATTATAGATAGAAAGATGCATAAATATACAGAGAGAGAGAAGAAAAAAGAGAGAGAGAGGAGAGAGGAAGAAAAAATTAACAAGGTTTGGGAAATATCTTATAAAATCTGGTTGGAGTAGTGGATCCATTTCTTTAAAAACTGCTGACGGGGGCTTCCACAGTGGCGCAGTGGTTGAGAGTCCGCCCGCCGATGCAGGGGACACAGGTTCGTGCCCCGGTCCGGGAAGATCCCACATGCCGCGGAGCGGCTGGGCCCGTGAGCCATGGCCGCTGAGCCTGCGCGTCCGGAGTCTGTGCTCCGCAACGGGAGAGGCCACAACAGTGAGAGGCCCGCGTACCGCAAAAAAAAAAAAAAAAATACTGCTGACGGCTATAGGAACTTAAAAAAAAAATGGTCCTGCTGGAACCTTTAGTAGGAAAAGAAGTCAAGTGTAGACACGAACACGAGCCATAAGACCCGTCATTTACAGAACTATTGCTGCAAGCACAGACTCTTTCCCCAGAACACAGAATGGGTCCTGTGGTGTGTTGGAGCTGGTCTTTTCTCTATCTTAAGAACAGTTACTTCCACTGATTTCTGGGTTGTACATACTTGCATTTACATTTTTGGAATACATTAATCTTTTGTCTCCTTCCGCCCCCTCCTAAATTATGCATGAGGGTGCTGAGAGGACAGGGCTCTTAAAGGGTTTTTCTCCATCCAATGTCTTTACCCCACACCCTTGAGGAAGTTACTCATCAACCTCATCCGAGGAAAGGATTTATGAGTGACTTTTTCACCCCATGAAACCGACATCTGTATTTGAAACCTTGACATTAATAAATACTTTATTTCACGCTTCCCAGATCACTCCTTTCTTTGCTCACTAGGATTATTTAGATGCGTTTATTTCCTCAGTTATATTGCCAGCGCCTCTGAATGCGGCAATTACGGATTCGTTTTTTCTGTCTCCCCTCAGCCTGGTCCCTTGTATTGACTGTAGGGACACAAGCGGCGATTTATTAAATCAACCCCTCCTACCCATGAGCATACTTTGCTGCAGATACTCGACCTGCAGTTATGAATGAGAGGCGCCCACATTTTCCAAACTGATTTCCACTATAACACCTTCACTCTGGTTCCCTGTGCTCAGAAGAATCGTCCCTCCACATGGTCCAGTGGGTCTTTCCATCACACATGAGGTCTCCGCTCCAAAGTCATCTCCTTAAAAAGGTCCTCCCGGGGCTTCCCTAGTGGTCCAGTGACTAGGGCTCCACACTCCCGATGCAGGGGGCCCGAGTTCAATCCCTGGTTGGGGAACTAGATCCCACAAGCCACAGCTAAAGATTCCACATGCTGCAACTGAGACCCGGCACAGCCAAATAAATAAATAAAAAATTTTTTAAGTCTTCCCTAACCCCCTCATCTCCTAACCCCATACCCAGAGGTGCTCCCCCAAGCCCTGCCCCAGGCCTACCCTATCCCTTAAAGCTATTTTACTTTCCTCCCTCCTATTCATTGCTGCCTGAAATTCTGTGATTTACTTATCGGCACACTTGTTTTGCTGTCCTCCCCCACCACTGTAAGGAAAGCTCTAGGAGCTCAGGGATTTAATCTGCTCATTCACCTGGGGCACAGCAGGTAAGCACTGAACACTGGCTGAATAAAGGCTGGGGGCTCACGTCACTGCAGGTTTTATTTAGCTGGTCTCTCTCAACAGATTGTGAGGCTGAGAGCAACACCCATGCACTGCTTCCCCTTCTATGTCAGCCACAAACCTCAGGGCTTTACACGTTTACATGCAAGTTTTTCAGTCTTCACGACAACCCCATGAGGTACAAATTGTTAGTCACATATCATAGATGAGGAAACTCAGACCAACAGGAGAGTGACAGCTCCTTAGAAGCAATGCCAGAATTAGAAGTCCACCCACTGGCTCTATACCATTCTTCACATTAACAATTCCACTTCTTCTGAAAAGCTCACTCCCTCCTCTAAGACCAATTCCCTAAGAGAAATACCAAAATAATTTTGAACAAACCTACCATTGTTCAAATAAGCAGGACGAACTACATAAGGGGTGAGTCCCGATGCAAAATGAAAATATAGGGTTCCTTTTATTTAAAAAAGTATTAAAAATTTGACAGTGGTCACAAGAGAGCATTAAACTAAGCACTGAGTAATGTACCAGGCCCTTCTGAGCAGGGGCCCTGCGTGGTAGCCCAAGTCACACTCCCAAGAAGACAGCCCTGGAGATAGGAGTATTTCCTTTCATGGTGGCTCATTTGGAAGGGATGATGCTCTTATTAGTTCCGGAATCTCCATCAAAAAGTAAGCAAGTGTCTCTTATAACACTCTGCACCATATTTCTCCTTTAGTCCTATGGCCATGTTGGCAAAACTTAGCAGCCATTTCAGACATACCGTTTTCACGGTAATTAGGCGCCTTCAAATTCCACTTGGCCTCCGGTTTGTAAGAGGAAGCAGGGAAATTTGATTATGGGTTCCTCAGGCCTGAACAGGTGTCAACATAATTTTTCCAAACCAGGAGGTAAAGCTTTTGGACAAGCCAACTCTCTCAGCGCCTGTGCTAACACTCTTGGCTGTTGGGATGATCTCTGCCAGAGGACACAGAGGCGATGGGCCCTTGGCACTGAAATGAGGGATGTGAGCACGTGGATTTATCTCTCCCCAGTGTTTCTCTTTCACGTGGCTGAGGCTCACCAGAATGCCATCCTCAGACCCCCTTCCTGGAATTTTCTGCCGTGTCCCCGTGCAGAGGCTCGGATGTGTTGGCTGTCATCCAGAGGTGGTGGGCACCCACTCTACCACTCCAAACTCCATCTCTAAGTTTTGAACATCTCTACCTGAATGTCCCTGGGGAACCTGAAAACAGGAATGTATACCCAGCTCTCTCCTAACCTCCATACACGATAGGTCCTGGAGAGATGTCTGTGGAATAAAACTGAAACCCAAAACGCCCACCTCCACTGATTTTCCCACTCATTCATTCAAAATAAATTTGTCAGACTCCTATGTGACACTGTCGTGGGTTGAACAGGGGCCTCCCGAAAAGACATGCCCTCAAAACCTGTAAATGGGACGCTCTTTGGGAAAACGGTCTTTGAAGATGTAATTAGGTTACAGATCTCAAGATGAGATCATCCTGGATTAGGGTGGGCGCCACGTCCAGTGACAGGTGTCCTCATAAGAGTCAGAAAAGAAAATGATACGCAGGGATACAGGGAAGAAGGCCACGTGAAGAGGAAGGCAAAGACTGCAGTGATGTGGCCACAAGCTATGGAGTGCCTGTCAAGAGACATCGAAAGCTGGACGGGGCCAGGGAAGATTCTCTAGAGTCTAAGGAGAGAACATGGCCCTGCGGACATCCTAATTTCAGACTTGTGGCCTCCAGAATGGTGAGAGGATACATTTTTGCTGTTTTCAACCACCGAGTTTGCAGTAATGTGTCTTGACAACCCTCTGAAACTAATACAGCCACGCTCTCTTAGGATAAGGCCAACAGTAAAATAAATAAGCAGATAAATATATCATAATATAACGCCTGGTCGTACTCAGGGCTGTGAATAGGGTTGCCAGATAAAATTCAGGGCACCAGTTAAATGTGAATGTCAGATGAACAACAAATAATTTTTAGTCAGAGCATGCCCCAAGTATGATGGCACATACTTTGACTAAAAAATGATTTTTTGTCTTTATCTGAAATGCAAAGTTAGCTAGGTATCTCGTATTTCTATTTGCTAAATCTATCAAACCTAGTTAGAAAGAAAGATAGGGCAGGGGCCAAGTTCTGGGCAGGCCTGAATGGGTGGTTATGGAAGGCCTCTCTGATGAGGGATGTTTGAACAGAGAACTGGATGAAATAAAAGGGTGAGTCATGTAGCCATCAGGGCAATAGTGTTCCAGGCCCAGGAAACAGGAAGGACAAAAGCATGAGATGGGAATATGCTGGTCATTTTTAGCTTTATTCAGTGATTCTGACAGCAAGATAGCAAATCTCATTCTCTCCTGAAATCCAAAATGTTCCTAAACTTAAAAACACGAAATCTGTGTTAAAGTATTCAGCAAGCTATTGATCTCAGCTTTTAATGAGCTGAACTTAGATTATTTAGATATCAAGCAGGTCTGGTATCCCAGTTTTATGGTCCTCTTAAATAACCACAGGCAGTCCATCAAGTAATAAAATAAAGCAAGGTAGCATACAGTTGCCACAGGAGGGCACGTGGACATATAATTAAAGCAGAGCCCAAATTTTATGTGCCTTTCTCTGCAACAGATTCGTCAACAAGAGCTTAAGCTACTTCACTGACTTTTAAATTACTGGAGCTCCTGGCATCCATTCAGAAAGGGAGGTTTTATTTAACTTTTAAAGTTGTTTTTTTTTCCCCAATTACAAAAATGCATGCACATCCACACAAACACTTGCATGGGAATGTTCACAGCAGCACCATTCACATGAGCCAAAAAGTGGAAACTTCAAATGTAAAGTTGCTGCATTTAGTAAGTAAAAACACAAGATGTTTGGTTACTTTCACATTTCAGATAAACAATGAAACATTTTTTTAGCATAAGTATATCCTACATTACTTGGGACAAATAAAATTGGGCATTCTTTAATCTGGCAACCCTACCCAAATGTCCATTAACTAGGGACTGGATAAACAAAAGGTACTAGATCCAGACAATGGAATACTCTTTGGCCGTAAAAAGGAATAAAGTACTGATATGTGGTCCATCAATGTGGATGAACCTCAAAAACATGCTAAGTGATAGAAGCCAGACACAAAAGACCATATATTGTGTGACTTCATTTATATGAAATATCCAGAAAAGGCAAATCTATAGAGAAAGAAAGCAGATTAGGGGCTGCCTGGGGCAGAGGGTGGGAATATGCGGATTAACCGTAACTGGGCCCGAGGCCTTTTGTTGGGATGATGCCATGTCTTGGAACCAGATTGTGGAAGTAGTTGCACAGTGTGGAAAATTTACTCAACATTTTTTAATTGTACACTTCGATGGTTGTGTTTTATGGTAAATTATATCTCGGTAACACTCACTGCAGCAAGTCGAATAGCTCAGACATGTGTAAAAACATTAAATGCATCCGTCTCCTTCCTCCTTGAGGTAGCCAATGTTATTACACAGTTTGGTGTCTTTCCTTCCACGCATCTTTTTTTTTTAGCTTATACAAACAACAGCAAATATTTTTGCACACCTTAGAGATACTACTCTGCAATTTGCACTCTCCATTTACTATATCAGGGACATATCTTAGGGTGAATCTATAGAGATCTATGTCATTCTTTTAAATACTTGCATAATATTCCATATAAAGATATCTTACTGTTTATTCAAACATCTTTTCATTTATTGATGAAGATTCAGATTTTCTCTTCCCCTCCCTTCCCTCCCTTTCCTCCCTCCAAACATTAGAGGCACCAGTCAATTTCCAAGACCACCAATTATGATGGGTATAACTACAAAGAAAATTATTACAAATGCATATGGGCTGTTACTACTACGTCATCTCCGAGCAATGTTCCAGGCTGGCTTAGTTCAGCACGAATTAGTAGGCTTAGGCCGGTACCCACTATCCCAGCTCAGGCACCAAATAGTAAGTATAAAGTACCGATGTCTTTGTGGTTGGTTGAGAATAATTGGCAGTTTATGAACACAGGTAAAATGGATGAGTACGCATTCCCTCCCTTCCCTTCCTTCCTCCCTCCCTTCCTTCTTTCCTCCCTCCCTTCCTTCCTCCCCTCCTTCCTTCCTTCCCCTTTTTGCCCCTTCAAATTCTGCTTCAATAAACATTCGTGAACATTTATTAAAGAGAGTCACTTAAAATTAGCACAAGGTTTCAGGATGACTAAAGAATGTCAAGATACCAAAGCATCATTAAAGGTCAAAAATTTTACCTCATGTTGACATTGTGCTCTTAACTTAATTTAGACTTCACATCAAATGGTGAAAAGGTTAAATTATGCATCCACTATCACAAACATTTGTTCTTTACTTTAAACACACTAATATGCATTTGTACCCTAGATACTAGACAAGGCATATTTCTCAAATATAACAGGCACATTGAGATTCAAGTTCCAAAATACAATGTCAGTGGGCTGTGGGATTCTTTCTTTCATCAACAGCTAGATACAGAGATAAGTAGAAGATTAAAAAGTACGGAATCATTGATCATATCTCTGAGCACATACGTAAACACCTGGGAGAAAGCTAATGAATTATGAATGATGACAGAATTTATTATCAACTAGGCAATTTATGTGCATCATTATGTCATTTAAATACATAAGAGGTACATACTACTGTTGTATCCATTTTCCCAATAAGGGAACTGAGTCTTGGGGTTCAACATCACATACACAATGGACTCAGGATTGGAACTCAGGCTCCAAACATCAAGGTCTTAGTGACTATTCACTACTGCTCACGGAAGAAATATTTTGGCTAAATATTTCTAAAAGTCTGCTCTGCCCATGGATGTAATGGGAATCTTGGGACACCAGGTTAAAATAGAACATCATTCCTATCCTCAAGGAGCAGAGCCAGTGAGAAAAACAGGCACGTAAACAGAAAACCACAGCCAGTGTGGTAAGGCAATGGGGGGTACCGGGTACTCAAGAGTAGGGCTGCCCTAACCTGGATCACGAAAGACTCTTAAGGTGACTCTTGAGTTGTTTTCAAAGAGCCTAGCCATGTGCAACAGGAGGAAGGAGGATGGCATTCCAGGCAGAGGAAGCCACATGAGAAAGGGCTCGGAAGCCGGAAATATGCTGAAGAGCAAGACGAATAACAGCTAGATGATCTCCTGGAGGGTAAACCATGAAGTGAGAAGAGACAGGAGATTAGTGAATCACTGGGGATGCTTTCAGCTGCAAGTAAGAGAACACTCTAAACAAGGAGCATACACGGTAGGGCATTTATTATTTCACTGAACAAGAAGTCTGGAGGGAGGGCAGCTCCAGGAATGGTTAATTGGGAGTTCCAAAACTATCTTTAGAGCCTGTTTCTTACCGTCTTTCTGTATTACCATCCTCAGGATATCGGTTCTCAGGCCTTAGAGTTCCAGGTCTCGAGATGGCTGCCACAGTTTCTGGCATTTCTTCCTTTCGTAGATATATCTAAAGGAAAATAAGAAAACTTCTCTAAATTGACAAGAACCACCCAAGTAGACTAACCCTTGTGTCTTTTGTGTAGAATGAGGTCACACGCTACCGCCTAAAAGCAGTCATTCAGCAAAAGGAGTGAGACCATCATATTACAACTGGTTTAGACCAATCAAGCTCCACTCAGCTTCCCCTAATGGGCTTGGCTAATTGGTGAAGGGAAAAACAGGGTTCTGTGACCAAGGAAGAAGGTGGGGAGTAGCTCTGCCACAATGAAGTTAAAGAAATAACCAAGAACTAAAAATAAAGGACCTAGACATTACCTTATAGCTCAGTTTTCCCAAATGTCAGTCACATGAACACTGTCTTCACAGCTTTTTGCTATATTCATACATTACTAAATTTCATATTTATCTCCATTATAACTTTTGCTATATCTCTAAACTATCTGTAATATTGTTTACTTGATATTTCTTTTAAAATTACATTTTATACGTAATAGGTTTGAAAAGAAAATTTTATTTCACTCTCCAAAGGAAAGCCCATATATAACCTGCCATAAATCTAAGGCAAACATATATTTTTTATTTATACCGTAAATAATTTATATTAATTATTAATTTATATTGATAATTATTTATATAAGATATTTATATTTATTATATTAATTATATTACTATATTAAGATAAATATATAATGTAATGACTATAATATATATTTTAATAGATGGTATAATACAAAATGTGATATATATATAAATTGTGATAATCTCTAAGAAAACTTAGTAGAGCCTATAAATGTACATAGCCAATCTATTATAGCTTTGGGTGCTTTATTCCTTCTGTGCAAATGCCTCTAGAATAATGGGTTCTGCTTTATCCCCAGGGCATGAAAAAATATTAATAACTAGTAGAGAGGCCAAGGCATAAAATATGCATCATCTTCATTCCCCTTTTATATCAGATTTAAATCTTAATCAAGGAAGTAAAAGGGCTCCTTAGTTGTTGATCTGGTCCTTTCAGACAAAAGGAAAATGTTGTGAATGGTTTAATTCCGCAGAATCTTCTCCCCTATATTTATCTATATCTCCCCTATATTTACCTATATCTCTTCTCCCCTATATTTATCTATATTTATCTACTACGACAAATCTACCATTTGTCTGAGCCCCACGGCCACCATCATCTTGCAATATATTTTGACCTCTATATTTTCTGATACCTCAAGCTCAACAGGTTCAAAACCAAATGAATAATTATCCCTGCAAAATAGCCCTTCATTTCCTGCTGATATGACTTCTCATTCAATAACAACAATTAGGATACCACTAGACTGTATGTAATAATAACATGTAATTACCTATTCTGTGCAAGATTCTGTAATAAATGTTTGACACTCACTGTCTCAGTTAACCATGACAGACTCACTGTGGAACATACCATCTCATAGAACACTGACACTTAGAAAAACCTGTAGAAAAGAAACTCATCATACCGAGACCATATACACTGTAAGTAGTAAAAATATGTGACTCAAAGCTTGAATCTAATGGAGTTTGTCTTTTTTTTTTTTTTTTTTTTTTAAGCTTTCATTTCTCTGTTTGGGGAATATTCCTACCTTATGATTCAGAGCTTTCTTTTCATTATGGAAACTGAAAATGCCAAATACGTTCTTTCCAAGATTCTGCTGCAACTAAGACATCCTCGGACACATGTTCTAAGCTCTGACTTAGACACATCCACCCCAGACTTTGAATCAAAACAGGCGTATAAGGAAGGTGTTAGTAACACAAGGAAGGCAAGTAAGCTAAAGAGTAGTAGTTACATCCATTCTCCAGGGGCCACCAACAGGTTGTTTTAGCAGCAGCATCCCAGGGCCACCAGAGGTGACACTGACGGTATGAACTATGGTATCCCTACCCAAGCAGCTATGAGAGCTATGTCTCCAAAGGACTAGTCTGGGGCATTGTTTTTGGCTGCATAATCTCCAAGCTTGTTTATTTCTCTCTTCTAGGGAAACTCTAAGCTACCCAGTATCTCCTAATAAACCCTTCTCTGTTAAAACAAATAAGTGATAATTTCCGTTGCTTGCAACTAAAAACCCTGAGTGATAAAAGCTTTTAATATTTGTTCCAGATCATTTGAGGGGGTACCTCTGTTAACTTCTCCCTATCTTCTAACATCTATTTAAAATGTAACTCCCTGGTGGTCCAGTGAAAGGACTCGGTGCTTTAACTGCCGGGGCCTGGGTTCGATCCCTGGTTGGGGAACTAAGATTCCCCAAGCTGCACAGCACAGCCAAATAAAAAAATAAAATAAAATGTATTTTTGTAGAAAAAGAAACAGAAATGGTAAATATTTAGGTCGATATAACAGACTATTCTTTTCCTCTCAGGCTCTCTAAAATACATTTGAATGATGAGAGCAAAAACGGTAACGCTGTCTGATAAGAGTTTTCAGTGTATGTAAATGTTATGCACAAGGCAAGTTAACGTAAACGTGTATGGTTTCTATATTTCATGTGAGGTGGTAAAAATTGATTCTAAGTAGACTGTTGAAAGTTATATGCATACATATACATTGCAATTCATAGATCAACCACTAAAAAATTACAAAGAATTTTGTCCAGACTTGGGCTTTGCTGATTAGGTTTTATTTTACCTGATAATTTACTATATATATATATATATATATATATATATATATATATATATACACTCAT
>NW_021703769.1:7896487-7928583 GCF_005190385.1 Monodon monoceros
ATACTATATATATATACTATATATATAGTATATATATACTATATATAGACAATATATATAGTATATATATATGTCATATATATATATATATACTATATATATATATGCACCAAGACTTTCTTGTTGTATGTGCTACAAGGGGAAAAAATTTTATGCTCCTTAACATTCAAATATTTCTTTTCTCAGCAGCTGGTTGAAGGAATTAAGCCATCTGCTATTTGGGGAAAAAAGTGAAAATCACTGAAAATAGTTTTCAATGGTTGGTGATGAATTCATCCTTATTACTACACATTTTCTTGCCTCTCTTACTAATATTTCTGATAACACACAGAAAAAGTCATTGAATCATGATACATAATCATTTTAAAACATAAGTATGACTCAAATCAAGACAAGTGCCAAGTTGTTGATATCTATCTCCTATGCCTACCTTCTAAATCTGAGCTAATTGAACCGTTTGAGGTATGCTTTGTGCCTGACGAGAAAATACAAAATCAAAAAAATTGATGACATCATGGATAGCCTAAAATAACTAAATCAGGAGGCTTGTATATCAAACAACTTCCACACTCATAAAGTAATTATTGCATGAGAGGACTTTGGGATAGAACAAATACGATCGCTAGAATTAGACTGCAAGAGTTCACATAGGAAAAACATTATTCCCTTAGTTTGACACTTGAAAACTTATCTGATATACAGTTTGGCAATATGTTCCCAAAGCTGTAAAAATGAACAAACCCTTTCAATTTTATTTTACCCAGCAGGTCTAAACAAATGGGCAATTTTCTTACTATGTGTCTAGCACTATTTGATGGATGTGGCAGGAAAGAAGACAGACAAGGTCCCTCCATACTTAGTTCTTATGAGAATCTAACATCTAACACTTTATCCTAAGGAAACTCTATGAATATTTATCTCAAGTATTTAGCGATGAGAAGATACATGACTGCAGTATATTTAATGATGAAAATCTGAGGAAAACCTAATAATCCAAAACCATAATAGGAGACTGATAAATAAGAGAAATGAAATTAAAAATAACATTACAGAAGAATATTAAATAACATACAAATATGATTTAAATATCTTAACTAAAATAAATAAGCTACAAAACAATATACCCTATAGAATATAATCTCATTCTCAGTTTTAAAATCTGTATGTATGATTTCCTGTGGCTGCCATAATATTCAATAAATTACTATAAACTAGGTAAAACAACTGGCTTAAAACAACAGAAATGTATTCTCTCACAGTTCTGGAGGCCAGAAGTATGAAGTCAGGTGTCAGCAAGGCTGGTTTTTTCTGGAGGCTCTGAGGGAGAATCAGTTGCTTCTGTCCTGGCTTGTGGTGGTTGCCTTGGCAATCCTTGGTGCTCCTTGGTTTGTAGATGCATCAGTCCTATCTCTGGCTTCATCTTCACACAGTATTCTCTCTGTGTGCCTTCTCCTACTCTTATAAGGACATCATATTCATGGAACTTGGGGCTGATCTTCATCAAGCATGACCTCATCTTAAGTAATGAAATCCTCTGCAAAGACTACGTCCAAATAAGGTCACATTCTGAGGTTCCAGTGGACATGAATTTGGGGGGAACACTATTCAACACAAGACAGATAAATAGATGATAGACAGAAAAAATAATTGGATGGGCACACTCTAAAATGTTAACTCTAATTGCTTGTGAAGGTGGAAATATAAGTAATTTTTACTTCCTCTTCTGCTTTTCTACATTTCCTAATTTGTTAAACAATCAACATATTCATTTGAGATAAAGACAAAAGCACTTTAGAAATTATTCTCATGATAATATTGCAGGATGGAAGGTGTATTAGTCTGGGTTCCCTAGAGAAAAAGAATCAATAGGAGATCTGTCTATCTTATCTATTACAAGGAATATTATATATAATATATATACTGTATGGAATTGGCTCACACAATTATGGAGGCTGAGAAGCCCAGCAAGCTGGAGGCCCAGGGGAGCTGATGCTATAGTTCTAGTCCAAGCCCTAAGGCCTTAGAACCAGGGGAGCCGATGGTGTGCACTCCAGTTCGAGTCTGAGTCCAAAGGCGAGAGAAGACTGATGTCCCAGCTCAAAAAGAGTCAGGCAGAGAGAGATAATTCTCTTTTGCTTTTTTGTTTTATTCAGGCCTTTAACAGATTGATGAGGTCCATCCACGTTGCCGAGGGCCATCTGCTTTACTCAGTCTATCGATTCAAATGTTCATCTCATCCTGAAACACCCTCATAGACACAGCAGAATAATGTTTGACCAAACATCTGGGCACCTTCTGGCCCAGTTAAGTTGACCCATAAAATTCACCATCACAGAAAGTCTTGAGTCATTTTCAATAACTACTAGCTTATTTATGAGGGAAATTTTGAATCACCACTATGAAAGGAAAACAAAGGTCCCATCATAAGGGAAGTTTTTTAAAAAATTAAAATTAAACACTTCATCTAAAAAGAATTTTTTAAACCATTCGTGGTGCATTTACTAACTTATTATGTAGGAACTATTATTATTCTATTTTACAGGTTAGTAAATGGCATTAAAAAAGGCATAATACCAACCCCCAAAATTCATCTGAGATGAAGACAGTATTGAAAGTGAAAACTAACTTTAGACCCAAGCCTTGGATCACTTACATAATCAAAGCAGAGTTTTAGGGAAACAAACTGAGCCTCAAAACAAACTGGATGGAAAGAGAGAGAAATAGGAAGCAAGGAAGAAAAGGCGTGAGATGGGACAGTAGAATGAAAAGGAGAAAAAAATCTAGAAATCTAGATGTTACGGGCTGAATTGTGTACCCCTAAAATTCGTATGTTGAAGTGGTAACCCCCAGTACCTCAGAATGTGACTGTATTTGGAGATAGGGTCTTTAGAGAGATGATTAAGTAAAAATAAAGTCATTAGAGTGGGCTTTAATCCAATATGATGGTATTCTTATAAGAAGAGGAGAGTAGGACACAGACACACACAGAGGGAGGGCCACCGGGAGAAGATGGCTGTCTGCAAACAAAGGAGAGAGGCCTCAGAATAAACGAACCCTGCAGCCACCTTGATCTCAGAGTTCCAGCCTCCAGAAGCATGAGAAAATTAATTTCTGTTGTTTAAGCCACCCAGTTTGCAGTACTTTATTATGGCAGCCCTCACTAGCTAATACACTAGGAGTACTAACCATTCTGAGGAACATCAAGATTTAGAAATGCATTTGCCAAGCAGGATACTGAAGCAGGGGTGAAAAAGGGAGGTGTCTGAAAGAACTCTGAAATTTAAGGACTTCTCCCTCCAGACAGGGCCTTCTAACTAAACATAGGAGCAAGGAGATATTTTAGAACCACCAGCTGCTTTTCTTTATGATTACTCCTAATTTCTAATCCCTGCTGGGCCAGAAATTATTTTTAAGGCTGATGTAAAATTCAGTAGTTTACAGAACATTCTTTCATGTTACGACTGCAATTATTATTAAGTTGGGGAGTAAACGGTCTACTTTTCAGAAGTTCTGAAATGACAGCGGGTGTTAGTCTTCCAACATTCACAGAATTCTCCTGCAAATTTCTGCTCATTTTTAAAGTTTTAATTATAAACAGGTTAAGCATTCAGAAAATAACTTTGCGACACTACACACACCACCAGGATTTAATCATAGTTAAGAGATTTTTACATTTTCTTTAGCTCTCTTTTTATCTTTCTCTTTTAAAGAAAATAAATTATAGATTTGACTTAAGCTTATTTCTTACACCTTTTCTCTCCCTCCTTCCTGAGATAATTACTCTATATATTTTTAGACTTTAATATATATATACACATATATATACATATACATATGTACACACACACAAATATATACATGTATGTACATATATACACACACGCATATATACTTCCTTATAATATATCCTTAAGCAACATATTATATAGTTTCCTGTTCTTTGAAAACATAGATAAATGGTAAACCTTTTTTTATGGCTCAACATTATGTTGTTGAAATTTATCCTTGTTATAAATGTAGAATTCATGTAGATTTGCCGAGGCATAATCCACTGCATGAATAATCCGCAGATTATGTATCAGTCACCCCGTTGGTGGAAAATTAGGCTGCTTCACTTTTTCAGCTCTGATACACGGCGGCAATGAACATCCCTGCGTTCGTCTCCTTATGCCAAGCAACTTTCTCTTTTTCTCTCTCCTCCGCACAGTTCACAAACCTCCCCTCTGGCCTCGACTAGGGATACCTCAGCCTCCTCCACCCCAGAGGCAGTGTCAACTCTTTGATGAATTTGCTGATATGGGCTAAACAGAGACAATTAAATCCTCTTTTATTTGTAACTTCGGCTCAGATTTGAATCCAAGTCTCCAGATGTCGGGCAGCATGCGTCATTTAGTGGGAAATCGTATTAAAAGGACGGTACTGTGTCCTTGGTAAATGGGTTAATAATATGAGAAGGCAGTTAAACATTCCATTAATCATTACATTGCTTGAGGGAGAAAATATTAAACTTTGCTTCCTTACCTACTCTCAAAAGGAGTCACGAATCCTGACTCTATTAATGAAGGAAAACTTGTTCTAAGGAATGAATCTGGTTGGGGAAGTACCATGAGATTTCCCATCAAACTCACCTAAGCTGCAATCATCTTCTGTTAAAGAAGTTGATTATGGGGAAAAGACTTAATGTCTTTAAATTATAGTGTTATTATAACATTTTTAGTTTTTTTTTTTTTTTTTTTTTTTTTTTTCGGTACGCGGGCCTCTCACTGTTGTGGCCTCTCCCGTTGCGGAGCACAGGCTCCGGACGCGCAGGCTCAGCGGCCATGGCTCACGGGCCCAGCCGCTCCGCGGCACGTGGGATCCTCCCGGACCGGGGCACGAACCCGCATCCCCCGCATTGGCAGGCGGACTCCCAACCACTGCGCCACCAGGGAAGCCCCTAGTTTTTTTTTTAACCTTTGTGTTAAAATTCAGGACTTAAACTTTGAAAGAAAGCAGTGCCATGGAAGCTGTTTCCTTCCCACCTCAAGGGAAGTGGCACCATGACAATAATGTGGTTGATTTAACCAGGTATTCACTGAACCATATATTGAACATTTATTATAATATGGCTGTCTATTATTTTGAGTGTTTATGATATGATGCAGTGACACTCACTTCACATACATTAACTTACTGAATATTCAAAATCATCTAACAAGATAGGAATTGTTATCCCCATTGTAGCGATGAGGACATTCAAGCACAGAGAAGTTCAGCAACTCACCAAAGTTCACAGAGCAAAACTGGACTGGAATCCAAGTCTGACTCAAGACCCTATGCTTTTACCTCTTCTTTGGGACTACACTGTATGTTCTAGAGACACAAAGATGAACCAGGCATAGACACTCCCCTTGATAGGCTCATAATCAAGTGACAGAGAGAAGATGACCTTCATGAGCAAAGGGGTCAGGTCTACCTGATTTCCCAGTGTTCTCAGCACTTCCCAGGGCATGGAATATAACAGGTACTTATGAGTTAGTTAATGAAGGAATGACTCCCCCAATGAATGCAAGCGTGGCGTAAGCTTCACTAAAGAGGGGAAATGTGAGTCAGTGCTTGCAAAAAGAAGATGATGTGTCCGGGAAAATCACTCTTGGTGGGGGAAATGGCAAATGCAAAGGGACAGCTGTCAGAAGGCACAGCTTGATGGGGAGCAATGAGAAGTCACAGTGACAGCAGACTATCTCCTCCTCTGACTTTGACACCCAGATTTTTCCTGGGGAACGAGCTCTTCCACACTTATCCTAAGTGATTCAGGTGGTGTCAGTGCCCCACTGCTCAGCTCACATGTAGGACAAGGGCCCAGGCCTGGCCCATCAGTATATTCCATTCTCCTGAACTTGTGGATTGGTTAAGGGATGAGTCTTGGTTAAGGTCATGATACTTGCATGACCCAAGCAAGTGTCTCAGAGTCACCCCAGAACTTCTGTTTGAACTATTGAGAAAGGGAAGTTCTCTTTTCTCTCCTCCATCTCCAGTTATTGAGCTCAGCCAATATAAACCTGGAACTGTCACTTAAAGAAGACCTTCTTGAGAATGAAGCCAAAGCAGATGGAGAAAGAGATGAAGTTCTAATCACATCCTTTGAGCCCTGGATCCAGCCATGCCTGAAGCCAGAACTATCCCTTCATTATCCAGATACATGATTCAACAAATTCTTTTTTGAAATACTTAACGTCGATATAGCACAGCGGTTCAAAGTCCAACCTCTGGAGTTAGATGGTTAATTTCAAGTCCCCCCTCTGTCATTACTAGCTGCAAGACCTCAGGATGACATGACACATATAAAGTGTTAGAACAGTGCCTGTCATGTAACTAACCTCAGTGTATGTTAGCCATTATTATGAAGGCAGTTTTATTAGCTGTCTTGTGACTTACAACCAAAATATCCCATGGTGGTCAGTTTCATGTGTCAACTTGGCTGTGCCATAGTTCCCAGTTATTCAATGAAAGATTAATCTAAGTGTTGCTATGAAGATATTTTGTAGATGTGGTTAACATTTCCAATCAGTTGACTTCAAGCAAAGGACATTATCTTTGATAATCTGAGTGAACCCCATCCAGTTGAAAGCTTAAGAGCAAAACTGAGGTTTCCCTGCAGAAGAAGTTCTGCCTCAAGACTCAAGACATCAGCCTAGAATTTTCAGCCTGCTGTACAAATTTCAGACTTGATAGACTTCATAATCATGTAAGCCAATTACTTAAAATAAATCTCTATCTATCTATCTATCATCCATCTATCTATCTATCTACCTATCATCCATCTATAATCTGCTCCCACTGGTTCTATTTCTCTGGCAAGTGCTGACCAATACAGATCCTTACTAATACTTTTTTTTTTTTTTTTGCGGTACGCGGGCCTCTCACTGTTGTGGCCTCTCCCACTGCGGCGCACAGGCTCCGGACGCGCAGGCTCAGCGGCCATGGCTCACGGGCCCAGCCGCTCCACGGCATGTGGGATCTTCCTGGACCGGGGCACGAACCTGTGTCCCCTGCATCGGCAGGCGGACTCTCAACCACTGCGCCACCAGGGAAGCCCTTAATACCATTTTTTTAAAACTAGAAAAGAGAAACTATATAATTAATTTGGAGCCCAAATGATCTACCCTGATAAGCTAGGGTGCTCCAAATAAAGACTGTTAGCAAGCTATCTTAAGACTACCACTAGAAGAAGAAATGATGCAGAAGGTGAGAAGCAGGGAAGGCAAATAAAATCTGAAATAAAATCATTGTTAGGGTTTAAGTTGACATATTGTATGATAGCAGGAGTTGGAAGGCACGTTGTGTTTTTCTGGGCCCTTGATAATTTTCTTGGTGCCAGAAAACTGTTCATGTTTTTTAAACACTGCAAAGTGTCTGCTTTTTCCCTTCAGCACATGGGAAATATCATCACATAAATGATCTAACTACATATAACTATACCAGAGAGATTGGGATTTCTATTCATGAAGAACCCACAGACACATAATTCATCAGCGGTGCTGACATCAGTGAGTTGTCAAAGGGTGTCGGTGGGCCATAGATCAATTCTAAATCTTCGATATATTTAGTACGCTGTTAAGTTATACAGCTCTTCATCTTGGAAACTGTCATCGAGGATATTGCACTCTGGGCTTGTAACTGCTGAACTATGGGGGCTGCATTTCATAGACCTGCATGTGGTCTGTGTTTCATTATATCTAAACACTATGTTTTCCCAATAATTCTGTAGTGACCTCAGTACTTCGGGCTTTATGTTGATTTATGGGGCATTCCAGATTCCAAGAGGAAACTTCCCAATCCCAGAAGGATCTGACCGAATGGACATATTATTTTGCTGCTAACATGAGTGGGCATAAATCTCTTCTCTCTTGTGTAGAAGCTTATTAGGGTGCCATTAAGCTAGTTACTGCCCCCATAGACTCAATATTGCCAAGTATTTTGAGAGAAGAAAAACAGGTGAGTAATTCATGTTCATATCACTGAGAAGATGGGGTCCTCTATCTCATCCCTATGTAGAATGCCATTGAATGAGTTAAGGATAAAAGCCACATCTAGACATTAAAAAAGAATAACTTCCTTATTACTAAATTCTTAAATGGATCCTCCCAAACTTAAAACTTAAGTTGAGACTTTGAAGGAATATCTCTCACTCACTCCCCATTCATCCCACCATCTCTGCCTACTTTGTTCTCTGCCCCTGAGGCCCTAATAAGATACCCATAGTAATAATTTAATGTAGATCTTCAACATTTTTCTTAATTAAAAATCAATCTGTGAAAAATATAAACTTCAACAAGCACACACAGGAGGAGACTACCGCTACTCAAGTCTAATTATCTAACCATTAGGCAATAAATGAGAATCGCTTTCTGATTGTATAATAAAATTAGTAAGAAGTGTGTTTTGCTATTGGAGGAGATCACTGGCTGGGCAGTTCCAAATTAGTTTTTGAAAATAAGATCAACATTTAATATGTATGCTAATTGATGTCAGACATTTCACAGGCATGTATCACTACTTCCTGCAATAATGTCCAAAAAAGACTTTACACTAAGACTCTTTCTAGGGGGTGTGTGATTGGAGCTAAGTGGGTTAGAGGGCTATTTTAAAATCACCTTTTGGAATATCTGGATGGCACATGTCATACCCACCGTCTCTGTGAAGAGCCATGTAACCAAAGGAGTGAATCACTGTGGCCACATTTATAATCAAAGAGCCTGATCTCCTGGCAACACCCAATTGGTCCAGGAGTAGACCCCACATCAAAGTTGTACCTACCAGATTCTCCCTCTTGAGAATCTGGGATGGGGCCTTGGAATGCTGGTCAATTTCAAGGCAAGAGCCGGAAATGATTTCACTTCAGGGCGAGGACAGCCATCTCTCTTTGTGTAAAAAGAAGCAAAGAAAACTAAAAGAGGGAAATGAAGCCAAAACGCACAGCTACAATAAGAAGAAGGAGAACGACAGACAAGCATCCTTCCTGCTTCCCGATGGTCTTCCAGTTCCTGATTCTTGTTCCTCAGGAGACATGGCTTTACCTTTTCTCTTGAAGTCTGAGGCAGGTGAATGTTCTTTGTTGACATGAAGCAAACAGACTGCCAGATATTTCTCCAGGAAAGATGGGTATATTCAGGATCAGAAGAGAATTTGCAGTTCAGGGTCTGCAACCATGGCAAGTCATGTGCAAGTCCCTGGAGGGCACAAGAAGGAGAAGGCTTCTATAGGGAGTGAAAGGAAGTTGGGAGGGCTGTAAACAAAGAGCCCATAGTTTTCACTGACTGAGTCCTTGCCAAAAAAGGAGAGGAATCTTTCTTCTTCCTGCTGGGCTCTGTTATCGTCACAGAACATGAGAACTCGCCCTCAGGTCTCCCAACTCTATTGAATTCAAATGTCTCTTTATTAATTTTTTACCACCTATCACAAATTCACTTTTTTTCTCTAAGTTAATTTAAAATGATTTGTTACATTCAAACGCACAAGACCAAATCAAAAACAGAGAAGAATAGGGATGACTTTTATGCCAATCCAAAAGAAATCACTGCGTACACAAAGAAAAAAATCATACCTTTACTTAAAGCCATCAAAGAGGTGTGGACACCAAGAAATCTAGAAGTAAAAAATCCAGAGGGATAAGCTCCTCCTAGGTGAGCAAGGATGCTTTCATTTCAGAATGTCTAGTATTTTCGAGGTCTACCGGATTCAAGGTGTAGAATTCACGTGGTACTTGGTTGTGTCCTACTCAGGGGGGGCTTAAACTCAGCTTCAGAGTGTTTGAACCCCGAGGTGAACTGAGTTTAACTGAACTCAACTTCTGATAAGATCACAGATATCAGCACTCGGGCTGTCCAAGAAGTTGAGTGCCAGGCTCAAAAGCAAAGAAGCCACCTCACACTTATTAGGATGGTTACTACCAAACAAACAGCAGATAGCAAAGATGTGGAGAAACTGAAACATCTGTGCACTGCTGGTGGGAATGTAAAGTGGTGCAGCCACAGTGGAAAGCATTATGGAGGTTCCTCAAAAAATTAAAAATAGAATTACCATGTGACCCAACAATTTCCCTTGTAGGTATATATATATCCAAATATATATCCAAAAGAATCGAAAGCAGGAACTTGAAGAGATATTTGTGTACCCACATTCATAGAAACATTATTCACAGTAGCCTAAAGGTGAAAGTAACACAAGTATCCATCAACAGATGAATGGATAAACACAATGGGGTATAATATGTACAATGGGATATTATTATTCAGCCTTAAAAAGGAAGGAAATTCTGACACATGCTACAACATGGATGAGCCTTGAGGATGTTATACTAAGTGAAATAAGCTAGTCACAAAAAAGACAAATACTGTATGATTCTACACATATGAGATACCTAGAGGAGTCAAAATCTTAGAGACAGAAAGTAGAATGGTTATTAGGGGCCAGGGGTGGGGTGGGGAACTGGGGAGTTATTGTTTAATGGGTAGAGTTTCAGTTTTTCAAGATAAAGAGAGTTCAGGAGACTGGTTGCACAGCAATGAGAGTATCCTTAACACTACCAAACTGTACGCTTAAAAATAGTTAAGATGGTAAATTTTATGTTATTTGTATTTTATCACATTTTCTTAAAAAAAGCAAAGGTACTCTGATTCCAGATATTTCACATCTAAGATGTTGTTAAATGATTAAAGTCAGAAACCTTCCCCAAATCTGCTCAACCCCTGATTTGATCAAACTGATGAAACAGTTCACATTAGCTGACTGAGGAAGGAAAGGGCATTCTCTTTCAGCCTCCACTGTTCTTCTAGGTTCAGTATCCCAAACACAGTTTTAAAAATTACAAGATAAGCCAAGAAGTGAGAGGGGACCCCTAAGTCAAGAGAAAATTCAGTCAACAGAAAGAGATCCACAACTCTCAGCCAGAAGCAGACAACCTGGAGGTTCCAGGACCCTCCTTAGGAACGACAATATCTTCTGGGCCTACAAGAAACTCTGATCTGATCTTTTACTCAGATTTACAAACCACATCGGTGATGTTGAGTGTGAAGAAGAGACCACGGACGGTCTATGGTAGACAGATCTTCAGTTGAATTAATCTTTAAGATGAGTTATTTTCTAATCCGTGTCAATCCAACTTGTTTTATTGGACACTTGTTATACACCAGCATGCCAGTAGCTAGGGGTGGGTAGAGTTGACAAGATTTGGAACTGCTCTTGGGAAGCTTGTGTGAGTTTCTCATGGGTTTTACAATGATAACTGGCACCATTTCTTCCACTCATTCCAACAATTATTAGTAAGATAGGGAAAGACATCAATTTTCAGCACTTATTACATGTCAGTTTACAGCATATTTCACCCCCCACACCAATATAATGAAAGTAGGTAATATTATGCCCTTTTTACAGACTAAGAAACTGAGGTTTCAGGAGGATAAACAACTTGGCAAAGGTCATTTATGTAGGAGGTGAAAGAACTCTGATTCAAATCCTGGTTGGCAGGTGTACTAAATCATGGTCTTCAATTGCTTTTTGTTCCCTAACCTTCTTCATTTTTGAAAATCTCTATCTACCATGACATATTAAGCTAACACCTACATCTTTTCGTCTTAAGTTGAAAAGGATGCAATTTCTGTAATATTGAAAGCACCGACTCTTAAAAAGTAAGATCACTCTTTATATTTATGTGAAGGAACATAAATATCATTCCAACTTGACACCCACAGGCATCCGTTTCAAAAATAAAAGAACAAGTATGTTCCTCCAGCAGTCAGAAATTTTAAATGGCTTGCCTTTTCTCTTGAAATTGTTTTGCTATTCCACATCTACCGTAGAATTTTATTCTAAAATAAGATATTTGGGGCTTCCCTGGTGGCGCAGTGGTTGAGAGTCCGCCTGCCGATGCGGGGGACACGGGTTTGTGCCCCGGTCCGGGAAGATCCCACATGCCGCGGAGCGGCTGGGCCGGTGAGCCATGGCCGCTGAGCCTGCGTGTCCGGAGCCTGTGCTCCGCAGCGGGAGAGGCCACAACAGTGAGAGGCTCACATATCGCAAAAAAAAAAAAATATATATATATATATATATTTTTTTTTATGCTTAAAAATATAAAAGTATCAACCTACTTCTCTGCAACAAAGATATGTAAGGCAAACTAAAATGTTAAACTTTTGTTTACATTTCCTATAACCATAAGCCCTGTGGCATTAAAATGTTTCACTCAATTGATTTGTAACTACAATTATTAACTCATGACCAAGACAAACAATATATATGTCTGGCAAATGTTAGCAGGAAATTTATTCCAAGTGTATCTCTTTAATGAGGTGGATGGCTGGACACAGGGTGAGGGTGCTTTGCCCTGACTTGATTAAAGCCTGCTTCCCTTGTAGCCAATTTTCCCACTTTGTCTTTATCCCTCTTATTCGTTTGTTTTTTAAGAACTGTGGAAATTTAGTCTTCAGGGCAATACACAAGAGTAAGATTCTGGTTGAGATAGACCTTTCTTTGGTAAACTGGGAAGAAGGCCATTTTAAAAGAGAAACAAGAAAGGAGGATGAGCATGATGCTTTAATCAAGGCACCTTCTCAGTTGTAGGAAAGAGAACAAACGAACATGGAGGTTCTTGAAGAAGATTTCCTTAAAACAAACCATGCATACAAACTCCTTGTGAAGCTCCTCTTTGGGACTTTTTCTTTAAATGACCTCATTCTTTTGCAAGGTTTCTCAGCACTGTCTGCCCAATTATAACCACTGAGAGAAATTAAAGTACTCCTGTCTAACCTCCAGGAGCACCAAAGACTATAATTAATAGATCAGAAGTAAGGCCCAAGCATTGTTATTATAAAATATTTCCCAGATGAATGTAATATGAATCCAGAGAACCACTGCCTAAAGCCTTCCTTCCTATTTTTTTTTTTTTTGCAGTACGCGGGCCTCTCACTGTTGTGGCCTCTCCCGTTGCAGAGCACAGGCTCCGGACGCGCAGGCTCAGCGGCCATGGCTCACAGGCCCAGCCGCTCCGTGGCACGTGGGATCTTCCCGGACCAGGGCACGAACCCGTGTCCCCGGCACCGGCAGACGGACTCCCAACCACTGCACCACCAGGGAAGCCCAGACAGCTTTTCTTAATGGTACAGAGCACAAGGTAAGTTCTGACATAGCTGATTTTGTTCAATGGTATTGACAAATCTGGGAGATGAGGGAGCGTCATCTCCAAAAGGTGTCTGGACTGCAAGCATTTCTCCCCAACGGCAACCTCCACACATGGTCACCATCATCTTTCTCCTGGGCTAATGCAACAGTATTGTTCCATCTACTGACCTGCTCAATTCATCCCTCCTTGATTCCCTATTACCCGTTTTTTGTCCAGCATCTGCGTTGATCCTTTAAAACCTAAGTCAGATGGTGTCACTTCTCTGCTCAAAATCCTCCAGTGTCTTCTATCATTCATACTAAAATTCAAAACCCTTATGGTGAAAAAACACAAAAAGTCGCATGATCTTGCCTCTGGTTGCCTTTTCTACCACCCCTCCCATCGGTCACTCAGTTCAAGTCACACTGCAGTCCCTCCATTCCCCAAACACATCAAGAATCCTCCTACCTCAGAATCTGACACCTCCTGTCCCTTTGCCTTAAGTACTCTTGCTCCAGTTTTCTACACGGCCCAATACCATCCTTCCTTCAGATCTGCTCTCAACAGGGCAGAGCTCCCTAACTTCTGACCTGAAATGGCACATCCTGAGACCCTGCTAATCTTTTCTCAGAGCATTTATCATCACATGCCATGTAGCATGTCTGTGTGTTTATTTTATGTGTCCCCCAGTAAAATGTAAAGGTCGTGAGTGAGGGGACCTTGTCCTTCTTGGTCAATCTCTGCATCCCCATTTCCCAGCACAGTAGGAGCCACATAGGCATCAATAAATATTTGTGAATGAACATCATATATGAGAAAACAGAGACTTGGAGATGTTTAAATAAATTGCCCAAGATCTTTTAATTTGAAACAGAATCTTATGATTCTAGGTTTAATTAATCTAAGGTAAACTGGAGGATTTATTACAGCAGAAAATGGAAAGATGGATGGTTCATGAATAACTGCATCTTTTGATCATATCCACACCTACTGGGTCCATGTACAGATTGCACAAATTACCTACAGATAATTCAACAAATTTCACATTCAATGATTCAGAAAATATATTTTCAAATATTAAATAGGAAAATTTTGAGACAGTCCGATAACAACTCTAGCAATGATCTACCCCCTCTCTAGAAAAATCGAAGAGCTTCTTGGATGCACACCAATTGAGAATGCACAGAAGTACACAATTGCCAATGCATTCCAGAGAAGACTAGAGTGATTGTTTTCTGTCTTATTCTCCCTGCCAGAGTTACATACTTGTTTTTCTGAGCTGGCACATTGATTATTTAGAACTAATAATGGTTTCTACTAGGTCGAGGGTTGGTGCATTTCAAGGGCAGTTAAAAGCTCATTTGCTAGTAACCAGTTTGCTCTTAGATTCCTATATGCCATATTTCTTCTTGGTTGTATTTATTTATTTATCTCCAATTTAAGGATCCTTAAAATTGTAATATGCTTTACAATTCATTTCACAAGAAACTTGAGGTAGCTAGCCTCCAAGATCGTCCTCAGTGATTCCCGCCCTCTAGTATGGCATTTCCTCTCTCACTGAATAGGACTGACTACGATACTGCAGAAAGGACAGAGTGTGACTTCCAAAGCAAGGTCATAAAAAACGCTGTGACTACCATTTTGCTTTCTTGGCTCACTGGCTCTGGGGGAAGCCAGCTGCAATACCACAAGAGTACTTAAGCAGCCTGTGGAGAGGTCCTTGTGTTGAGGAACTGGGTCCTCCCGCCAACAACGAGCACCACACAAATGAACCTTCTTGGAAGTGGATCTTCCAGCCCTGGTCAAGCCTTCAGGTGATGCGACCCCAGCTGACATGGTGAGTGCAACCTCAAAAGAGATTCGCAGCCAGAACCACCAGCTAAGCTGATCCTGAATTCCTGACTCAAGAAACCAGGTGAGATAAGCAACGATGTTGTTCTCAGCCATTCTGGAGTGATTTATTAGGTAGCAATGGATAACTAATATGCTGTAAAGAGAGGCACATGCCTTCACTCCCTATGTGACCTGGGCCAAATTCTGGATGCTAACTACAACGTAGCTACAATCTCATCAACATTTAAGAATATTGTTTTTCGGGCTTCCCTGGTGGCGCAGTGGTTGAGAGTCTGCCTGCCGATGCAGGGTACACGGGTTCGTGCCCCGGTCCGGGAAGATCCCACATGCCGTGGAGCAGCAAGGCCCATGAGCCATGGCCACTGAGCCTGTGCGTCCGGAGCCTGTGCTCCGCAACGGGAGAGGCCACAACAGTGAGAGGCCCGCGTACCGCAAAAAAAAAAAAAGAATATTGTTTTTCAAGCATTTCAAGATAGTCAAACCAAAAATTATAGACTTGATTGATACTGAAAAGTTAGGCTTGGCTTGGCTGCTGTGATGCTTCCAAAGCATGATTTGAATAAAATAAATCATTCTCTAGGCTGATTTATTTAATAATCTATAAAAACCCAGGAGCCAAAAGTCAATATTTCACTAAGCCTAAGTATTAACCCACAGCCCACTTTTTGTTTACACACATGAATTAGCCCTCGCTTTCCTAGATAATTTTGACCTTCATGGCAAGTTCTATTATTGGATTTTGAAAGGAATGATCTGCTTTGGTGCGATTTCTTTTTTAAGTCTTCAAGTTGCAAGACATTAAAATTATACTTTATTGGAAGAACAAGTGTAGTTAATACCTGATCACATTTTCCTACTGCGAGCTGTGAACAAAGGATAAATGCTAATTTGTCACAGTAGATCCACATTGAGTGGATATACGCATTTTCTCTTGGAGGAAAAAATGTCCTACAGAACTAGAAATTAATTGGATTAATATGTTCCTATTGACAAAATTCTTTACTTATATCAGTCTAAACAGATATTAAGAAAAAGAATCAAAAGAATAGATTCAATTATGTCATCACTTCTTATAGGAAAATCTAATAAAATCTGTGTCTATAAAATTGACTTGATGTAAGTTAAAATGAATATTTGCATCCTATCACATTTAATTATCATTATGGAGTTGAGTACTTACAAATAGGAAAGAGAATATAATTTAGATATTTCAAATTGATGAGTTTACCTTTATCTGAGATATTTTTAAAACATTATATTTGATTTCAGCTTCTAAAGTCAAGAGCTCTAATCCAATCTCTTTCTGCTTTAAAATTCCCTGCAATCGGGCTTCCCTGGTGGCGCAGTGTCTGAGAGTCCACCTGCCGATGCAGGGGACACGGGTTCGTGCCCCAGTCCGGGAAGATCCCACATGCAGCAGAGCAGCTGGGCCCGTGAGCCATGGCCGCTGAGCCTGCGCGTCCGGAGCCTGTGCTCCGCAACGGGAGAGGCCACAACAGTGAGAGGCCCGCGTACCACACACACAAAAAAAATCCCCTGCTATCCTTTCTTTTCAAATCCTTTGTTTAGGCTTGGTCTAAAAATATTATTCCTAAATATTAAATTGCAATTCCTTGTCTCATATCCTCTTTGAGTTTTTCAACAAAGTGTTAACCCTTCTAAAAAACCTTTTGGTAAGTATTATTGTCCAAAACAACTTATCCTAATACTCAAAACAGCAGGAATTCTGAAAAAAAATTCATTTGTTCAAAGCTGTGTCCCTGTCCCCAGTACAATGCCTGGCACAATTAGTCAAGAAAAAGAAATAAAAGACTTCCAAATTGGAAAATAAGGAATAAATTGGGTCTGTGTACAGATGATATAATGTTATATATAGAAAATCCTAAAAACTCCACCAAAAACCCTGTTAGAACAAATTCAGTAAAGTTGCAAGATACAAAATGAACATGCAGAAATCAATTGCGCTTCTATTCACTAACAATAAAATATCTAAAAAAGAAATAAAGAAAACAACTCAACTCCTTTTCTGGTAGCATCGAAAACTTAGGAATAAATTACTTAGGAATAAATTTAACTTAGGAAATACTTAGGAAGAAATTTAATCTAGGAGGTGAAAGATCTGTACACTGAAAACTATAAGAGTTTGATGAAAGAAATTGAAGAAGACAAATAAATGGAGAGATACCCCATGTTCATGGATCAGAAGAATTAATACCCAAAACCATCTATTGATTCAATACAATTCCCATCAATATTCTAACGGCATTTTTCATGGAAACAGAAAAACAATCCTAAAATTCCTATGGAACCACAAAAGACCCCAAATAGCCAAAGCAATTCTGATAAAGAACAAAGCTAGAGGCATCACAATTTCTGATTTTGAACTATATTACAAAGCTATGATAGACCAAAGGAACAGAACAGAGAGCTCAGAAACCAAACCATGCATATACACTCAATTAATATTTGACAAGGGAGCAAAGAATATTCAATGGGGCAAGGATAATGTCTCTAATGAATGAGAAAACTGGATAATCACATAGAGAAGAATGAAATTGGACCCCTTACACCACTCACAAAAATTAGCTCAAAATGAATTAAAGAGTTAAATATAAGACTTAAAACCTCAAAACTGAAAAAACAAAAAAAACCCCTCAGAACTCCTACAAAAAAGATAAGGAAAAAACTCCTTGCCATTGGTCTTGGCAACAACTTTTTTGGAACATAACACCAAAAGCACAAGCAACCAAGCAAAAATAAACAAGTGGGACTACATCAAACTAAAAAGCTTCTGCAAGGCAAAAGAAGCAATCAACAAAATGAAAAGGCAACTTACAGAGTGGGGGAAAATATCTGCAAGCCATCTATAGGATAAGGAGTTAATACAAATATATAAGGAACCCATACAACTAAATAGCAAAAAAGGGAAAAAAATCCAATTAAAAAATGGGCAGAGAACCTGAATAGACATTTTTCCAAAGAAAACATACAAACGGTAACAAGTACATGAAAAAATGCTCAACATCACTAATCATCAGGAAAATGCAAATTATGTAGTAATATAACTATAAAACCACAATGAGATATCACCTCACACCTGTTAGAATGGCTATTATCAAAAAGACAAGAGATAAGTGCTGGTGAGGGTGTGGAGAAAAGGGAACATTTGTGCACTGTTGGTGGGAATGTCTTTTTGTACAGCTGCTATAGAAAACAGTACAGACATCTGGGTATACACTGTGCCCTCCGTTTCCATGTATGCAGAACCTATGGATACAGGTGTCTGTTCTTTGGATTCTTCTTTGAATGAGCTGTAACTTCTTTATTTGTTCCATAATTAATTAATAAGTAAAATAAAATCTTTGACACATCTTCATTTAATATTTGTATGAGAATAAAGATTTTGCCTCTTCAGGGGACTTCCCTGGTGGTCCAGTAGTTAAGAATCTGCCTTCCAATGCAGGGGACGTGGGTTCCATCACTGGTCAGGGAACTCAGATCCCACAGGCTGCAGGGCAACTAAGCAACTAGAGAGAAGCCCGTGCACTGCAACGAAAGATCCTGCATGTCACAACTAAGGCCCGACGCAGCCAAAAATAAAATAAGATTTTGCCTTTTCCAAATATTGTCCTTGAACAGCATAAACACCCTCCATGGTAGAATCATATGCTCCAAGCATTCAACCTGTCACCCAATTTCAACATCCATTTGTTGAGTTAATTAAACCAATTACCACACAGCTAGCCCTATAACCTTGCACACAAACAACCTCAGAAAGCAATCTCTAAACCGATATTTGTAAGGTCTGAACTACAGAACAAAGCTGCAACAATTCCACGTGATCCTCTTTTATAGAAGATGCTTTATGCCTACAAACCACTACTTAATCATTTCTCACTGTCCACACCCAGGATGACACACCCCCAATCTCGCCTGCTCTCTCTAAGGGATCTTAGTGGAGTATAGGAAAGGCATACCTAGAACAAAGGTGTGCAAACTACCAGAAAACAGCACATACGGAGGAGGGTCGTGCAGAAGTTTGTTTGCACACACCCAAGCTTCCTTTTCTCAGTTTTGAGAGAAGAAAAAAAGGCATGAATAAATTGTGCTTAGTACATTTTGATAACTAGAGTCCGCCTCTCTGCTTCACTGTCACCTGACCTTGTATCTCTTTGCTCATGGCCTCTCTAAACAACATCTGCAAAATGTAAATTACCCTGCTGAGGAAGGACAATTTTCAAGTTTTAACCTTTTTAGAGATGACTTCAGAAGCACCTAGACATGCAGCAGATGTTGGTCTAGGCTCCAAGGATGTTAAAATTCCCATGAGAACTTTTTAGTGTGTTTTACAACTACAGGGTCTGCTAGAACTTCTGAAGGTAGGTCACCCATATAGCCTAAGTATATTCAGGGCTCTAAGGAAGTGCAGATTACAGCCAATTACAAACCTATTTATTTAAAATGTGCTAAGAATAATGATATTCAGCAAAGATATGTTTGAATCACAGTTGGTCCCTCTGCACTTCTGGGTATTTTCAAGACCTTCTCCTGAATCAAGTCAGCACAAGGGGGGCTGTGTGACCTCATCACACTCCATTATTTCCTCTCTTGGCCCCCGCTTCCACCGCAGACTGTTATACTAAATTGGATTTATGATATCCACAGGTATTTAAGAGAGAACCACAGGTATTTATGTGAAATTTTCTGTATTCTCCTACTAGAAAAAGAGATGTAAAAATTCCCCCAAGAACATGGTATATCTTTTGAGCACTGGATAATTTTTAAATTAAGGTAAGTAATTTGTTTCAATTTTCTCATTACCTGCTGGAAGCTCAGAGCCAAATCTGTACCTCAGCTACAAATGTGTACAATGGTATGGATCAATAATAATAAATGAATAAGAGTATAGATCAGTATGTTCTAGGGCTCTTCTTGCATTTTTTTTCTGGCTTCGTCTTACCACAGACTTTCAGGTTTTGCTATTTTTCTTCACCCTTATACCTTAAATCTTTTCTGTAATATGATAGTGTCTTAGGAAAACAGGTAGGGAGGGAAATAGTTAAAATATTAAGTAAACTGACAAATTCATCAGCTGTATTAAGTAATAACCTTGATTCTACTTGTACTACATAATCCTGAAAGCATATGTTATTTTCATTATTAATGAAAGATATAAGTGTATTATTTAAGATTTCAGATGGATTTTTTTTTAATGACATAAGTATACATTCTAGCCACATATATGCAACACCTTTTTTTTCCTGGAAATTTCACTTTTCAGACTGAATTAGATAACTTCAACGTTAAAAATGACAAAAGCAGGTTATGTGTTGCGAAAATGTATTAATAAGGACTCTTGATGGCAAGTAACAGAAATCCAGCTCAAAATGGCCTAAGAAAAAACTGGAATATATTGGCTCATGTAAGAAATAACCAGAAATAACCAGGTATAGTTGTATCCACAGGCTTAATTATGTCATCCAGTGTTATCAATCTCAAGGCTCTGCTTTGCTTATATTGGCTTCATTCTCAAGAAGGCTTTTTCTGCCTAAAAATAATGTTTGCCAGCAATTTCAGGTTTATATCTCATCCACTGGTTTAACAACCCCACTTCTAAACACCAAATTACTAGTAGTAGAACATATTTATAGAATCCTCATAAATTACAGTAACTCTATTAGAGAAAGCAATGGTCTTATTGTCATTAAATACTGTTTTATGATTGTTAAATGAATATTTAAAGATTAACTGACAAAAAAGCATCCATAATATATTTCCAAAATCAAAGTCTCCATGGAGAAGAAGCTTCTTTTGAAAAGCAAATTATCTCCGCAGAAGTTCTAGCAAATGAGGTAGGACTTCTTTTTTCTTTAGTCAGTTTCACTTAACCTCTGGGCATTTGGCCACCTCTACACAATCAGTGTTTTTGTTTCTCTTATGTTTTCAGTTTCAAGTCACCGAGCCAAAGCCCATGATGAATGACTATTCCATGACTTCCTGGCTTCAATTTTGGGGAGATAAACAATACTAGGATTTATAGTTAATATATTTAAGATATTATAGGAAAGCACGACAGTGTAAGGAGGGCCAGTGAGTTCTGACAATAAGAGATGAAAGGACTTGGCACGTTCTTTGGGTCTTGGCTAGGAGGTACTTGGCTCTGAGAAGGGCTCATACCTGCCAGGCTAAATCAGGGCAATCATAGTGATGCATTTATAACAGCAAATGCAGTTTCAATTCACAGAACAAAATCTGGGATAATACACATTGCCCCTGAAAACAATCATTTTATAATTTTCACTTTTACTAGGTAACTATGGAAGGAAAAAAAAGATTTATTTGTGTGTATGTATACATCCATATACACATACTATATCTATACCTATATTGTATCTACATCCATATTTATTCCATTTTCTCTTGGCATTGAGGTAAAAACAGTAGATTGGAGGCAGGGCGAGAAAGGATCTAAAACCATTTATTCTCTGAATTTCGACCACATCTCCCAAATCTGAACATGCCTGATTCTTACCGAGACCCCAGCAAAAATATTCTTATTTTGGAGAATATGAAGTGAGGGGAAGAGAAAAGAGAGAGAACGCAAAGGTGGGAAAGAGTCAACAAAATTGTTTGCGCTTCTCAGAAAGAGGGGAGTGGAACTGAAGGTGCCCAAAGCGGCAATAAGCAGGTATACCGCTGGTATTTTTTGAGCACTTACTATTTTATGTATCTGGCTTTGTAAGCTTGATCTGATCGGATCGTCATGGCAACGCGTAACGGACGTTGCTCGTTGCGCGTGCTTCATGTCACATCCCTCTGGCTTCTGATTACATCTGCAGCCGCAGTGGCCAGTTCTATGCAGGCTCAGGTTCACCTTGTTCCAACAGAGTCCAGCCTCAGCGACATCAGAGTCTTTGCTTCTGCCCCCTGGGAGCACACTCAGCACAAGCCACCGCAGAAGAATTAACGCTGCTGGGGACATACTTCAACCAACGGGGATCCTGCCTCCCATCCTCCCACTGGACAATTCTGGGAGGTATTCCCCATGCTTCTCAGGAGGTATTTAATCAAAGACCCCTGTAATGACTTTTCTTACTCTTCCCACCACCTCATTCCCAATATCAAGGATCCACCCCCAGGGACTTGCCTGGTGGCGCAGAGGTTAAGAATCCGCCTGCCAATGCAGGGGGCATGGGTTTGAGCCCTGGTCCGGGAAGATCCCACATGCTGTGGAGCAACTAAGTCCGTACACCACAACTACTGAGCCTGTGCTCTAGAGCCCGCGAGCCACAACTACTGAGCCCGCGGGCCTAGAGCCCGTGCTCCACAACAAGAGAAGCCACCACAATAAGAAGCCTACGCACCGCAACGAAGAGCAGCCCCTGCTCGCCGCAACTAGAGAAAGCCCGCGTGCAGCAACAAAGACCCAATGCAGCCAAAAATAATTAATTAATTAATAATTTTAAAAAAAGGATCCACCCCCACTTACACTACCTCCACCCCTGTCCTAGTCTCAGGCCCTGTTTTCAAGGGAATCCAAGCTAAGACATAATCTTATTACAACCTCCACTAGACAGTTAGGGAAACTGAGGCCCAGGGAAATTCAGTCCAGTGTTACAAAGCTGGTAGGAAACACAGCCAGGATTCAAGCCTAGATCCAGGAGGGATCAAAACCCCTGTGTTCACCCCTGCCCAATGCTGCCTTCTGAAACACAGTTAACCCTGTGCTTCACCTCTTCCTCTTCCTCTATGAATCGTCAGAAAGATAATAATTCATGAGGCCTCTGTGCTACAACACTTCCTCTCTATGTCTTTGAGGAGCGCTGTGAGAACCCATTTGCCCTGTTGGAAAAATCCAGCTCAGTGCTGGGTTCTATAGAGCTAATGATGTTGGGAAATTCAGATCCATTCAGTGGGTCAATCAATATTTATTAAGAGCTCACAATGTGCTCTTTGCCATGGTGCAGCTGCTAAGGGTAAATTAAGGAAGGGCGGCCGCACCTCTCAAGGAGTTGTAATAGGGGAAATGAAATATGTACATCAACAATGCTGAGCGTGGCTACTGCACGAAGCAAGCAACTAATCCAGCTAGAGAAAGCTGGAGGTGAGGTGGGGAGAGGTCATCAGGAAAGATTTCTAGAGCCGCGCTTCCCAAACTTTTATGTACATTCAAATCACCTGGGGAACACGTCCAACTGCAGTAAGTCTGGGCCAGCACCTGAGCTTCTGCATTCTAACATGCTCCCTGCCGGTGCTGATGCTGCTGTTCCTGAGCCTGGGCCACACTTAGAAGAGCAAGGTTTCAAATGCCCCCTGGGCTGTGATGTTAAGAGATTACGTTTTCTTAAGGAAATATAGTTAATTGTGGTTTTCAGGAAGAGCCATCCTATTGTCAAAAACATTGGGTAGAATGAGATTAAAATCTGTGAGGGCTTCCCTGGTGGTGCAGTGGTTGAGAATCTGCCTGCTAATGCAGGGGACACAGGTTCGAGCCCCGGTCCGGAAGATCCCATCTGTGAGGGCTTCCCTGGTGACGCAGTGGTTGAAAATCTGCCTGCTAATGCAGGGGACACAGGTTCAAGCCCCGGTCCGGGAAGATCCCACATGCCGCGGAGTGGCTGGGCCCGTGAGCCACAACTGCTGAGCCTGCGTGTCTGGAGCCTGTGCTCCGCAACAGGAGAGGCCGCGATAGTGAGAGGCCCGCACACCGCGATGAAGGGTGGCCCCCGCTTGCCACAACTAGAGAAAGCCCTGGCACAGAAACGAAGACCCAACACAGCAAAAATAAATTAATTAATTAAAATGTGTGAGAACTTAATTCAAATAGTTCATGATTGGGTATCAGCTTGGAAATAAATTTACAAGGAAGATAATAAAAATCTAAATATGATGCTCATGCTAAGCATTTCTTCACAAGAAAGAAGCACATGAAACAGAAGGGCATGAACTACTTCTTTCCTTTTCTTGTAGTGATATCTCAATCTGATTTGCAAGGGGAGAATTTCTCAGAGTAGCCGGCAGACTTTAAGTCCATGAGTCCAGAGGCCATGTATGTTTTGTTCCCTGCCTGATGTCAAACACAGGGATGCTGTTCCACAAATACTGATAATTAAAAGAATAATGGCACCTATTTTGTTCAGAGCTTACTATGTACTAGCGCTTTATATATAGTACATCATTTAATCCACACAATCCTACTAGTTAAATGCTATAATCATCCTCATTCTACAAGGAAACAGAGGCTCATACTTAGGTAGACTGGAGCTAGGTAACTACGTCTATCTAAGTAAATGGTAGAGCAGACAACTAGCTTTGAATCCAGGCAATTAGACTCAAGAGTTTATGTTAGCATTCAAGGACAACTTAAAAGGAGATATAATCATGACATACAATTAAAAAGTAAACAAGTGTCCAAGATTTTACTTATTAGTGAGAGAACCAATAGCTTTTACAATGGTTCAAAAAGAATCAAAGTGCCATGTTTTTATAATCAGATAAGAAAAGCTAGTCACAAAACTAGCAAAACTGTTCTATATCCACAGCCTAATAATCAACAGCATTCTACCAAACACAGTTTGCTTTTCTATGGACAGGAGTGCTTTACGTTACTATCAGCTTTCTTGGCTGGTAAGAGTTGTGAAATGGATGAGACAAAGACACACAAAGGCAGGGAGAACCTTTATGGATGAGCTAGTTGGGATACCCATGAAATTTCAAAGTCTTTCACAATATTCCTTATACGAGTAATCATGTTGCTATATTCTGTCTCTCTACATAAGAGAATGAAAACTAAGTGGCAAATACTTAGAGGGCAGAGCTCAGGGTTCTGATGGGAACAGTGATTTCTAATACTGTCTTCCAGTGCCTGGTGAAACTGTATAAAGCAACCTGAGGTCTAAGTAAATACTGGTTGATGTTGCTTTGTTAATTCAGAGACCAACTGACCAACTGCCCCAGGCTATGTCCTTGGCCCTGGGATGGGGTATAAGAAAACAGTAATTGTGATGACAGAGAAACTGTGCATAATTGGCAATTTCACAAGGATTTTTGGCCCAAATATTAACTCGTGGCAAATTTCTAATTAATTATTCTAGGTGACACATTCTGCTCATAACAAAACTCCCAATTTAACTTAGGTCTGTCAGTTATATTTACTTTTTACATCCTGTTAGAGTACAAAGAACTTGGTCCAGCGTACCACTGAAGGTCAGACTTCGGTGTCACCCCAGTGGACATTCACCTGTGTTGTGGTTTTGGCAAGTGGTCTTCAGAGTTAAGGGGCCACAGTGCAACAACGTCCCTTGGAAAGCCTTTGTTTCCTTGGCCCACTTCAAAGATATGGGCAATCTGACCTGTTAGAAGCATCACCCCCCTTTCCCGGAGCTCACAGAGAACAGCTTTCTTTCCATGAAGGTCTTCCTTTCCGCGCACACAAACAAACATGGTGCATAGAATTCAGGTGTTTTTAGAGCACTGATCTCCCAAGACCGGAACAAAAAGATTCAGGAGGCTCTCAGCCTTCCCAGACATTGCTTAGTAATGTTTCCCATTAAGTACGCCATCATTGGACATGGTCGTTAGATTTTGTAATTAGTATTTTAAAGTGCCTAACTAGGTGACAAATTACCTAGCTCAAATGCTCTTCATTTACAACCCACATTAACTATTTCGCCACAAACAGATGCAACACAACTCGATGGCGCCAGCTAACTACTGCTCCCCACACGATTTTAGATGATATTTGCATGGTCCAACTGTAATGAATTAACTTCAGTACTGACACTGAAAGTAAGAAATATTCACCAACACAAATGCCAGTTTATGCTGTCCTGGAATTTACAAACTATAACAAATGAGTCACTAAAACATATGACAAAACAGTACATTAAAAGGTAGAAGCTAAGGGGAAAATATTTCAGAATTCTAGCTCAGGCTAAGGAAACAGAATCCAAGGCTAACAGAGATTTTCTAATCTAGTCATTCTTTTGATGCACATGTTCCTTCTATAGCAGGTTCCCAGATGGGTGCTTGGGAGGCTGGACGTAGGAAGTGAGTAGTTGCACAATGAGTATGGATGTGTGTATTGGGAGGTGTGAAGGAGAATACCCCGTACTTAAGTTGGGGAAGCTCCATATACTCTGCGGTGCAGTTATTTAGATTCTCTACTGCTCAGCTCCCTGGAGCGTTGAAAATGCGAACAGACTGTTCAAATCTCAAAGAACAACCAGGGGATCAAGTATTTCCCAGACTAGATTGGTCATTTGTTGGAATCATTCATTAACTTTCTTCTCCTGGAATGAGTGTCCTTTGGAACACATTTTAGAAAATGATCCCTCAATATGCCCAACAAGAGGAAACAGGTAAGGACCGTTAAAATATGATATATGGTTAGACATCATAGAAATCTCCAAAGTGCCCTCCAAAATGGGGCTGTCAATTTATAGTCTTACCGCCAGAATATAAGGAAACCTGCTTCCCAAACCCTCATCAACACGACAACTGTGTATCTTCCAAGAGAGTGAATCGTCCACCATAAGAACTCGACCCACCATTTTCACATCACCTTCATTTTTCTCAGCTCATCAGGCAAATCTGTTTTTCACTGAAATAAACATGACAATTAAAAATTAACCTAGCCACCTGGTGAGCTGCTGCTCGTGTGTCTTTCTGACAAGAACAGACTAGCAGAACTCATCTGGGAAGACAGAGAGTGCAGTTTATTAGAAATGATAAGTTGCGCTTAACTGGCTATGAAGAGGATGGAGACTTTATTCCCTGTTCCATGATGGTGATGTCTAAGGGAGAGAACTCTATTGGCTTTCAGACAAATTTAACCAAACCAAAGTATGATCAAAACATAATAAAATTTAGGTTCTATTTTATATGTTGTCCCCACCAATGTATTACTAACTAACAGAATAAAACAGACTGTGGTTGAGTAAAAACAGCCACACTTTCTTTTAATCTTTTCTTCTATTTTTATTGGAGTATAGCTGCTTTACAATGTTGTGTTAGTTTCTTGCTGTACAGCAAAGTGAATCAGTCATACATATACATATATCCCCTGTTTTTTAGATTTCCTTCCCATTTAGGTCACCACAGAGCACTGAGTAGAGTTCCCTGTGCTATACAGTAGGTTCTCATTAGTTATCTATTTTATGCATAGTAGTGCGTATAGGTCAGTTCCATTCTCCCAATTCATCCCATCCCCCCTTCCCCCCTTGGTATCTATAAGTTTGTTCTCTACATCTGTGACTCTATTTCTTCTTCTTCTTTTTTTTTTTTTTTTTTTTTTGCGGTACACGGGCCTCTCACTGTTGTGGCCTCTCCCGTTGCGGAGCACAGGCTATGGACACGCAGGCTCAGCAGCCACGGCTCACGGGCCCAGCCGCTCCACGGCATGTGGGATCCTCCCGGACCGGGGCACGAACCCGTGTCCCCTGCATCGGCAGACGGACTCTCAACCACTGAACCACCAGGGAAGCCCACTATTTCTTCTTTGCAAATAAGTTCACCTCTACCATTTTTCTAGATTTCACATATAAGCAATATTGTACAATATTTGTTTTTCTCTTTCTGACTTACTTAGCTCTGTATGACAGTCTCTAGGTCCATCCAAGTCTCTGCAAATGGCACTATTTTGTTCCTTTTTATGACTAAGTAATATTCCATTGTATATATGTACCACATCTTCTTTATCCATTCCTCTGTTGATGGACATTTAGGTTGCTTCCACCTCCTAGCTATTGTACATAGCGCTGCAGTGAACATCAGGGTGCATGCATCCTTTCGAATTATGGTTTTCTCTGGATATATGCCTGGGAGTGGGATAAAGCAGCCACACTTCCTTTGTAATTCCTCTCATTAAGACACAGAAGCTATTTCCCCACTTCCTTGTACTTGACTGGCTTCGTGACTTGCTTTAACCAACAGAATACAGTTGACATGTAACTGCCTGATTCCGGAGCCAAGGCTCTAGGAAGCCTTACAGCTTCTGCTCTCATTTCCTTGCAATACGGTTGCTACAAGAACACGTGCAAGATGACCATTGGAGAGGCAACACACAGGAGCATGGGGAGCCCCAGCCAGCTGCCAGAATGTGAACGAGGCCATCGGGGTGCAGGCAGCCCCCAGTTTACCTGCAAACTAAATGCAAGTGCCCGACTGAGCCAAACCAACGCCATGTGGAACAGAGAAGAACCATTCCAGCCGAACCCAGCCCTAACTGCTAGCCCACAGAATAGGGAGGGGAAGAAATTGCTGCTTTCAACCACTAAGTTTTGGGGTGGTTGGCTATGCAGCAAAAAATAACTGATAAAAAGTGGATTTTAAGTAAATTTCAATATAACTCCACTAAGGGTTCTCCTCTCTGAAGTTTCAAATACTATTATGACAGAAATGTTTCTAAACATTTTGCACCTGATTCTTCTCAATTACTTGTAATTGAGAGAAACACTCATTTCAATAAAAATGTAAGTCACTGAGTCACGTCCAGGTTGTTGCCATACATTTTTTTTTTTCCTCTAAGTTTCAGTTAGGGCCATCCATGTAGAAATTTCATTTAATTCCTACAGCACTAAAATTCAATTTATTTCAGGAGATTTTGTCTTTTCTCTCAACTGCTATAACCCCAGCAACCTTGCCTGGTACAAAGTAAGCACTCAATAAATGTTTATTGAATAAACGTGACAACTGCGCTAATACTTGAATAAAGGACATGAAATTACCATTTTCACAGTAAATCCAGTCAACTTTTTTCTCTGAAGCAAATGATAAAACAATATTCAATCTGTTCAAGAAAATTCATTTGTTTCATGAGAGAGTGATTATAAGTTCTTCTGCAGGTAGTTATCCTAATAACCTCAGCGTTAAGTATAATTAAGTATATCACTCTGGGGAGCAAAGCTAATATCTTTTTCTATCCCTGCATTTATGTTCTATTCATTAAACCCTTACAGTCCACGAGTCCATTAATAACCACAGAGTGTATAAAAACGGTGATGTACGGGTGATTCAGTGTTCTATATTACTTTCCTGGTGAAAGCATTTAGTTAGCAAAGGGACACAAGATGTAGTCACTACAACAGCAGAATGTTTGTTTAAAAAGAAAGTTAAGGGACTTCCCTGGTGGCACAGTGGTTGAGAATCCACCTGCCAATGCAGGGCACACGGGTTCGAGCCCTGGTCCGGGAAGATCCCACATGCCGTGGAGCAGCTAAGCCCGTGCGCCACAACTACTGAGCCTGCGCTCTAGAGCCCGCAAGCCACAACTACTGAGCCCACGTGCCACAACTACTGAAGCCTGCGCGCCTAGAGCCCGAGCTCTGCAACAAGAGAAGCCACTGCAATGAGAAGCCCGCGCACCGCAACGAAGAGTGGCCCCCGCTCGCCGCAACTAGAGAAAGCTTGTGCGCAGCCATGAAGACCCAACATCGAAGACCTAATGCAGTCAAAAATAAATAAATAAATAAATTTATATAAAAAAAGAAAGTTAAAAAGTAGGCTTAAAGTTAGTGATTACTGGTATGCTATTGCACTCGGGAAAATAACAACACGTAATTAAAAGATGTGATCAAGAACCAAAATAGAGTCATATTCGGCTTCCTTATTTGTTGTTGTTAAAATAGACACAAAGCTACATGATGAATATTATATAGCTATATAATAAATGTTCCAGGATACATACATTTTTGCATTGTTTGCGGGATATTTTATAGGATATTCTAAGAAATACAAATTTGGGACATTTTTAGTTTTAACAACTAACACCAAGTACCATCCCTGAAGGATTTATTAACTTGCACTCAGTACTACAGAATATCACACAACCACTAAAAAGGTCCTCTCCATCTATCATCTACTTAAATACCAAGAAGTCTGAAGCTAAGTGGATCTAGGGTTTGTTTGGAGTAGGCTCCTCTGCTCCCTGTTCTGAGCAATTTAATCTCTGAGTCTCAGTTTCCTCATCTGTATGATGGGAATCCTAAAGAAACTTACTCCAGTGAACTGTTGAAAAGATTAAATAAGATATCTGTGTTAGATAAATAATCAGCAATCTGCTAACTTTTTGTGTGTGTTATGTCCTGGAAATTTATTATCAAGATGGCTCTGTACTGCGTGAAACAAAGACTCTCTGAAAGCTAAGGAATGATTTTTGGCATTCTAGCCAAAAATTCTAGGCATTCTGAAATCCCAGTCTTAACAATTTCCCATGAAATGCACCTAGAGCACAATACCATTTCATCTCTCTTTACAGAGAAAACAACAGCCCTTATCCATCAGAGGCAATTATTTGGGTGGCAATACCAATTAGATCTTCTTGATAGATTTTAATAAACGCTTAACTGTTTAATCTGCCCAGCGTTATTCTTCAGCTCTGTCCTCCATCTGCAAGCTCCCCCTTTGCCTCTTTCTGAAGTGATTTCTTCCTCAAACCACCATCTGTATGACTGTAATAGGAGCAGCTGTGCTATAGTCACCCATCCTCTGTTCATTGGTCCAGAGGTGGGCTCCTGATCCAGACTACACCAGGAAGGACCTCCTGGGGAAACTGAGAACTGTAACTAAGAAAGAAGCCGGACTCACGTTCTAGACTAGAAGCTCTAAAGCCCAGAAAAGCTCCTCGAGACCTGGAAATGGCCAGGGTTACCAGTAAAGGAGCAACCAAGAGAATACCAAAGTCGATGAACCAGATGTGCAGAGAGAAGCAGGACAGAAGAACAGAGAGCATAACATCTACAGTGTGTAAGTCTCTGATTCTAGGTACCCCTGAGGCAGAGCCACAGCCTTGTCCTGAGACTGTGGGAGAAATACCTCAGAATCCTTACAATGCATTCCTCTCTGTGCTCAAGCTCATTTGTGATCACATTCTGTCACTTACAACCCAAAGAGACACCCAAGCTGTTGGAAATCTCAGCCCTATTATTTCCCATTAAATACATCTGTACATCAGTAGCATTCCATTTCTCTTTATAGAGAAACAGCAGCTGCCATCTGCTAGAGGTGATATACTTTAGGCAGGACTTCAGAACACAAATTAATTCTTCTTGGTAGATATATTCAGTGTGAGAGAGAGATTTAAAGCTATCTCGGTATCGTCATAAAAATCAACAGCTACATAAGCTCATTACTTTCCAAAACACATGCTGGTATTTGGATGCTTGGGTTTAGCACATGAATAATTGGGAGACAGATAATATGTCAGTGTGCATGTGTGTGTGTGTGTGTGTGTGTGTGTGTGTGTGTGTGTTGGGAGTTGGGGGAAAGGTGGTCAGTTCAATGCAAGGTCCAGCTCATTGATTATTTAGATGATAGTACCAAGGTTAAAGGTAAAACGACCCTAAGGAAGGTCAAGAGCAAACAGAGGTAGAGATGACTAACTTCATTCACTCACTCAGCACACATTCACTGAGGGCCTTCCCCATCTCGCGTGCTGTACTATAGCTTAGGTACTCCCATAGCCTCTTCTTCAACAAATATTGTTGACCTCTTTGCGTATGTAAGATGACCGTGTAAGTCACTTTGGAAAATAAAAGCTTTGGAAGGTAGAACCTCAAGGGTGTGAGGAGGAGAATTCAGAAGAGTTATAAGTCGCGTTACCGTATACTGAGCACATAGCATAACAGCTCTCCCTCCTTAATGAAAAACTGTAGCAAGGAAACAAAAGCTTCAGTGTATGAAGTCCCCACCCAGGTTTCTCTGCTGCTCGGTAGAAGGGCAGGGTGGCATAACAAGCTAAGAACGTGGGCTGTTATTATTATTTACAGCTTACAGTTATTTTCAGTCATTTATTGGCTGTCTGCAATTAGGCTAGTTATTTGACTTCTCTGAGCCTCAGTTTCCTCGTCTGCAAAATGGAGATAAGTAGCAACAGAGTTGACCTCCTGTGAAGCTAAGGACTCATTGTGAAAACTAAAGGAGTTCCTCCATATAAAGCAATTGAAGCGTTGCCTAGAATACTGCTGGCCCTTACATAACATATGTTAATTATCTAGTGGTGTCGTTACCGTGATAAATGCTCAGACCAGGCACAGTGTCAATTACTTCACATACACATATCATTTAATCTTAACAATCCAGGACCGGGGGGGGGGGGGGGGGGGGG
>NW_021703769.1:7928683-7988564 GCF_005190385.1 Monodon monoceros
AGGGGCGGAGATTATTCCTTCTCAGAGACACCGACCTGCCTGGTAACACACAGCTGCAAACTGCAGAGCAGAGATACAAACCCAGATCATCCTAAACCCAAAGAACGCACGCCTCTCCTGTGCAAACACATGAATCACAGAAACAACGAATGCTACCAGACAACAGACAGGAAGCATGAGCTCACCTGTTCTAGGCCCTAAGTGGGTCTCTGAATCACCTAGAACACCTAATCCCCATACAAACACCTGAGTTTCACATCATATTGAAGTGAGCTGCGGAACTGTATGATTTTTTTTCCTTGGTTTTTTTTTTTTTTTTTTTGCGGTACGCAGGCCTCACTGCTGTGGCCTCTCCCGTTGCGGAGCACAGGCTCCGGACGCGCAGGCTCAGCGGCCATGGCTCACGGGCCCAGCCGCTCCGCGGCACGCGGGATCCTCCCGGACCGGGGCACGAACCCGTGTCCCCTGTATCAGCAGGCGGACTCTCAACCACTGCGCCACCAGGGAAGCCCAGAACCGTATGATTTTAACAAGCATCTCAGGACTTTTGTTGAAGGGGGTCTGAAATCAGACTGATCTGGATTCAGATGTCAGGTTTGAGGTTGGCCTGGCCCTGGGGTTTCTCAGAGGTAGCAGTGCCCAACTCCATCCTGAAGGGAGGATGGACCTAGATAATGGAGAAGGTGGAATATTTCAGGCAGGACCCATACCCTGAGCAGAAGTAAGAGATACAAATGCATGAGGTCACCACGGAGTATCAAGTGATCTTCATCCCCTGTAGTGGTGAGACGAAGCAGAAAATCAAGCTGGGCAAAAAGGCAGGGGGTCAAACAGTAGAGAGGCCTCAGGCCAGAATGAGGTTTATCCGGTAGGATAATCACGCTCAGCTTCCAGGCAGCTGTTTCCACGCTTGGGACCCCATCATTTACTATTGTGATAATGCATTAGCTTCCTAAATGGTCCTCCCACTTCACTTCTTGATCCTCTATATCCATCACCCAAACAACAGCGCCAACATCAATATAAATAATCTAAACCAAATCATATCCCTGCCCTGTGATGGCCCCCCGCTGCCCTAGGACCAAAATCCAAACTCTTCACCATAGTCCAAGTGCCCAGATTCCTGCTATCCAGCCCCCCTCATCATTCAACACCCACCCGTGTCAACAGGCTCCAGTCTTCCTTTTCCCCAGTCATTCCTTCCCCTGTCAAGCCCTTCATTCAGTTCATCACTGGGGTCTCAGTTTAAATGTCACCTCCTCAGAGAGTGTGTATGCAACCTGCTAGCCTAAAGAGGATGGTTTAATAATGATGGTTTAATAAAATGAATGTTTGTTCACATACCTCCCAGGCCCTCTGTATCACATCACCTGTTTTTTTTTTCCTTCATAGCATTTAGCACCACCCATAATTATCTGGCTGATCTGTTTTATAGTCTGCCCCCCACACCAGGATGTAAGTGTCATGTGAGGTGAGGTCTTGAATATTTCACTCACTGCTCTAACCCCATCACCTAGAACAGTGCCTAAACCCAGCACCTGCTTAATAAATATTTGTTGCATGAACAAGCGATGACAGTGACAGCAAAATGCACTGGAGAAGTGATGGAAGCTGCGGATTAAAAAAGAGGAACTTCCATACTTCCTAGTTGCTATTGTAACGACCATGATTCTCCCTATTAGGATACTTTTTTAAATTGAAGACAGCAAACTCTGTTTTGTTATGTTAATGGCATTTAATTAAACTAATGAGGTCTGACTTCCAACTATCTCAGGCCAATCTACTAACTTTTTCCCGGTAGTTCAAATAACTCTAAAATATGAGAACACATTTACGATGATTCTGGCAAAAAGACTTAATTAAGAGCGAACTTAATCACACTTTTTGAGCTCTAATATATCAGCGTTGGATGTCATTTTCATTAATATGATCCCATATTTATATTTCTTAGGAGTGAAAGAATGTTGCTAATGGGTAGAGAGGAAGCGATCATTTTCTTGCTGAACAATGTCCATATGATTAAGTACTCAGGCTGCGGTAAAAAATGAATGCGGCAACCCCTAAATCCTTTCCATGTAGACAAATGAATGTACTTTTTCACAATAATGTTGCTGCAACTCAAGGCAGCCTAGTGGATCACAGAGATTTCACCTGTGAATTGTAGATTTACCTCGCAAGGCACCAAGTGAGGAGAGATGCTATGACATGTTGATAAACAAACTAAAATAATATCATTTGCACTGTGTCACGTGGACCCTGGAAGCCTACAGATCACTCCAAAAATTACCCCGGGTAAATGCATTATAAGCTTGAAAGGAGCTGCTATCAGGACACTGAATTCTGGTTTCACCTGATTCTGGTTAGTAACGTGTAACACAGGGTTTTCCAGACTCAACATTGAAAGAGGAAAACCCCATTTCCGATTCCGATGGGAGGTGTTGACTTTTCAATCTGTCACCAGTGTTGCAGTTTCATCCTAGTTGCAAGTTTTCTTGTAGCTTATTTCACTTAAGTCTTAATTGCATGTTTAATCCCAGGAATTGCAAACTACACATGTGGCAAGGCAGACAAAACAATTGGTGAGCACTGAAAGTATCCAAGAAGGACAAACTTAGAAATTCAGCATCTCTTTGGAAATGCAGAGAAGATGAAAAGCTGGAACCAATAAGGAAAAAAGAGAAAGACGGAAGCCATTTGGGTGCCCCCCCACACACACACAGCTCACTGTGATTGCTACCATTTCTTCTGCATTGCTTCTTATCTAAAGTCTCCTAAACCAACTTTATACTGAAGTTATGCACAAATGAAATTACATTCAGATGAAAGTTATTTAAGCAGAAGGCCATGTGTTTCCCCAGCAGGCAAATTTACCAAAGTTTACAACCACCTAGAAAAATATTCAGATTTTTAATGATTTAAAAAAAAAAAAATCCCTCAAACAGCAGGAATCCTATCTCTCAGCTATCTGAACCTAAGCTTCTAAGATTTCTAAAATGTTCCAAGTCTAAGGTAGATCTGAGCTGGGACCAAAATTAAACAAAACCAAACCAAAAAACACAACATGAAAGTTTCCTCTAAACCATAATTAATCAAGACAACTGCATGTCTATTTTGTTTTTTTTGCTGTACGCGGGCCTCTCACTGTTGTGGCCTCTCCTGTTGCAGAGCACAGGCTCCGGACGTGAAGGCTCAGCGGCCATGGCTCATGGGCCCAGCCGCTCCACGGCATGTGGGATCTTCCCGGACCGGGGTACGAACCCGTGTCCCCTGCATCGACAGGCGGACTCTCAACCACTGCGCCACCAGGGAAGCCCTGCATGTCTCTTTTATTTACTCTTTCAGTAGACATTTATTGAGTCCCTATTTACCAGGCACTGAAGCTATAACAGTTAACAACACAAATCAAAACCTCTACCTTTGTGAAACTTACGCTTTAGAAGGAGATAGACAATAAACATAAGTAATGAATAAATAAATGTCAGAAGAGGCCAAGTGCTATAGACCAAGAAAGAAAGGAAGAGAGAGAGGGAGACAGAGAGATGGTAAGAAAAGAAAAAAAGCAGAGGAGGGAGGCTGGGAGTGTCAAGGGCAAAAGCAGGGTGCAGTTTGCAATGGCTGGTAAAGTATCTATTGCTGTGTAACAAGCTACCCCCAAACTCAGCAACTTAAAACAACAAGCACATATTACTCTACAAGCAGCTTTGCTGGATGTTTCTGGCTCAGGATCTCTCACACGGTAGTTGTCAAGCTGTCAGAGAGACTACAGTCATCTCAAGGCTCAAATGGGACCAGAAAATCTGCTCCCAAGTTCACTGACATTTTTGGTGGGGGGGTGGTGCTCAGTTATTTGCTGGCTCTTGGCCAAAGAATTTGTACCGTAGGATTATTATTGGTCTCTTACATACTATCTTTTTCAGTAACTGACTCATAACACAAAGGTGAACTTTCATAGTGAACTAAGCACATGTTTTCAAGAAAGTTGACACACTCAGGGTGTAGCCTATGATCACAGTCCAAACTGAGGAAAGACGGCGGCAGCTGTCATTTTGAGGGCTCACTATTGGCTAAACACTGAACAAGTCATGTATTAGCTCTAGCGAACGTGACCACAGAAGCCTTCCACAGAGAACAATCATTTCACTTTATAGTTAAGCAAACTGAGACTTAAAGATGTGAAGCTTATTTGCCAATGTCACGTGGCAAATAAATGTTGGCACTGGAACTCCAAAGCCATTGTCACATACCTCCTTAAAAGAAATGTATCTAGTTTCCATGGGATGCCACTGCTTTTTCCTTAAGTAATTTACCCCAACAGAGGCTTTTAGCCAACCAATAGTTAAAATAAAAGCAGTGGCAAAATTAAATTTCCACAATACACACATATATACATAAATATAAATTATATATTTAATAATATATAATTTATAACATTTTTAATATACTAATATGATACATTGCTATATATTATATATTAATAATATATTAATTATACATATACATAAAATCAGCAAAGATTCAAGGAGATGAAGCAAGATATTAGAATATCCTGGAGATGATACAAGTCCTGCAGCAAGAATTTCAAATTAAAAAGGCTCAAGCTTAAAAGAAATTGAGCTCATAATTCATTGTGAAAGAAGAGATATGAAACCTTGTAGCATTTGTACGGAACATTTCTTGGGTAACAAGTACAATTTAAAGGATCTTATCAATGATAAATTATTCCTGTTGACAATTAAACTTGCCTTTCTAAACAGGTGGCTGGGGCATGGTACCCACATTAGGTAACTGATTTAATTGTGAAATGCATCTGGGTTTAATGCAGCAAGAGGAAACATAAAATGGGTCCAACTATGGAGACATCTTATTTCTATTCTTTATTGATACCTCTCCATAAATCATGCATCGCTCTGCTCAGCTGCACCGTTCCTGACTCATGAGAGAATCAATAACTTGTGGAGATAAATCATTTCTTAGCACAACTCCCATTGTACATACGATGTTTATGCAACAAAGGCTGCAGATAAATAACCAGTTTGGACCTCCTGAGGCAACTTTTCCTTTAAATCATTTTTTAGTAGTTACCAATCAAAGATAGAATTTATGTCAGTGCGAAGATAGCAATAGAAAACCTTGAATTCACAAGGAAGGTAGTGCCGGGGAGTCGTATGTCACACTTGTGTCAATCATCAGACCACCTGGAAGTCTCTACATCTCAATTATATAACAAGCCCTAGACCTGATCCTATGAGAGGCACCGAGAAGTAGGAGATCAGTTCAAGTTAGCATCATGGAAAGAGAGCAAGCTTCGCCACCGGAAAGAGCTGGCTTCCATTGGGGTCCAGCCATTAACTAGCTGAGTGTAGCTTTATTAAATGACTGCGCTTCCGTGCGATTTCATTTCTTCATACGTAAAACGGTATTCATACAAACTACCTTACAGGGTATTTGTGAGGATTAGAAAGAAGAGAAAAAGATAGACAGACAGAGCCTGGCCTAGAGCATATGTTGCACAGAGGCAATCAGTGCCACAGTCCTCATCATAATACTTGGCATCCCACATTTGGACATGCATCAAATATTTCGGGGGCACCAACTCTGCCAGGCAACAAGCTAGGCACTGGAGAGAGTGAATCAGGCAGATAACATCTTATGTTGTAGATGGAATGCAGCTTACATTCCAGCAAGGGAGCCTTGCCTTCCACACACAGAGATGTCAACTGGAGTCCCTTACCATCAGCAACCTAAAATAGGAAAACTACATTTTTTTTTCTAAATCAAGAGAATAATAAGCAAAAAATTCAGAACGGTAAATAAATTAAGCAGAGGAGAAGAGATCAAAGAGGGACATACAAAGGCTCTACTGATAAAGGTGGTGCTTTACCTCTTATATTGGGTGGTAAGGTCGAGGCTGTCCATTTTATTATCATGCTTCAGAATTCAAATATAGTTTGCATATGTTATTTTGTGTATTGGGTCACAGCAACAGGTGACAGCCAATAAATGATATCACCATTGCTGAGAGGTAACTGATCTTTACATATATACAGCATTTTACAATTTATGGTGGAGTCAACTCTTTAAGGTGGGTATAAACAGGAAACTATCTTTTCCCCACAATCACTCCTTTTCTCTGAGTAGTTGAAACTCTCTTTCTAAATCGCTTAACAGTTTTGTGCAGATTCAAAAGGTCTTGGTCGCCTTGGCTGCTAATACTTTGTCCAGTACCACTTGAAACCTCAATCTCACATCAATTCCAAATTCACCTCTCCTAGTGCGTGCTAGACGTGTGGCTAGAGGCGCCTGGGGTGGGAGAAGGGCTTGCGCACCGCCTTGCACGCCTCTCCCATCTTCTCTCATCACCGTCACACTCTGGCGTCGGGACTGGAACAAGGATTAGGAAGAAGGGAAGCCGCTCATTACTGAACCGGCAGTCCCATCCCCTCCTCAGCGGTTGTTGCTGCCTCTCTGAGGTCCTTTACTGGCCGTCAGTGCCTTCCAGGTGGCAGCATCTAAATGCCGCCTTCCGTGGCTCATAGGGAGTTTCGTAGGGTTCTGTGGGGTCTTCCCATGCCACCCAGTCTACCTACCACTTCCCGTAGCTTCTTTGTCCAGTTGGCAGCCCTCAGGGAGACACAGCAGCGAGAAAGAGCCAACTGGGCTTCCTTACTACTTAAGAGACTTAAGAGAAACTGCCACATCTTTGCAGCATCACACATTGGACGTAAAAGACCACCCCAGGCTCAGTCTATGAGTTTTTTCCAAACCCTTCGTGACCTTCTTCAGGTAGAGACACAAAACCAAAAGTTTACTGCCTGAGCAGCAACCGAACAGGAAATAAAACAAGGGACGCCTCTTAGGTGCAACCATACCTTTCATGATTCCCTTGAAGAACTCACTTGTTCAGGTTGAGGAAAGGGTAGGATGGTATACAGCAACTCTTGTTCTCACTTTGGACCTTAGACACAGTTGCCGGGAAACAGGAAAAGTCAGCTTCCCTGTCCATAAAATGGGAGATATTAAAGTCACCTTCCTTGTGGAAGTGATGTAAGTAATAAAAGAGAAGATGCCTGGAAATTTCTCATGTACAGTGAACTGGGGATGAGGATATGAGGATGACGAGGATTTGTCCAAAAGCCTAAATTCAATTCTGTTCTCTTCAAACAGCTACAGATCACAGCTTAAAGCACAGGTGAGGGAAACACTAATTTTCATTCCATGCCACTCCAATAACTATAAACCCTAACAGCGCTTCCCCTCCACTTCCTCCCTCTCTAGTGCAATCTCCCTGACTACATATCAGTGTTCACTTTGAACTTGGGAATTGCAAGCAGAGTCAAATGGAAAAGGAGAACAACAACAAAAAATAAAAGGTAAATAAAAGTCGAGGGGTAAATATCAGAAGGAGAGGAGAGAGAGGTTTGTTGGGGATGATCTTGCCGTTTGTTGGGCTGGATGCCTCGTCTTTAAGGTACCCAAATGACGTTAACCACATTAGATTAGTTAATACTACGTTTCAACTGATTGAAAACAAGGAGAGAAAACACTCTTTATGAACGTCCATTTAGGATGCCCACGTGCGGGGATCTCTCAGCAACTGGCTGCTTGCCGTGATTACATAAAATGAAATGAGGTGAAATAAAAACACATGTGTCACTTTTTATCCTAAAAGCAATCTTTCCCTTTTAGCAAAATGGCATATTCAATTATCTCATTCAACAGATAAAAATGATTTCCACCTTGAAAATAAATATTTGCTTCTGAAGATCACATTACTGAAAATCAAGTTACAAGCTTGTTTTTTTATTATTAACAAGTATAAGTTCCAGAGCCGTTTATGCATTGTACCTGTCACTCTCCATAACCTACAATCAAACTTCCCTTTAAATCTCATCAAATACTCCCAAAGTCAATGAAGAGGCAATAAACGAGGTTATGACACAGTGCTCACAGAGAGCTAAATGTCTTTCTTATATCTTTAAGTGGTTATTAATCTCTGAGTTAGTTTAGAATACATTAACCTTCAAGGTAAATTAGATCAAGCAGGCAAATGACTCGCAGCAGCAGAACTGTCTTTTTTTGGTGGTGTTGTTTTCACATCCAGCTTTTGTGCCAAGATGTGGCTATGGCGCTGGTCCTATCAGCCACCCTAAACTGGTGGGGCTCCAAGGGAGGGGGGCGGGGCTGCTGTTTTGGGTCTGTTTCTTCCTACGCGGTTGCCCACCTACACAGGAAGACAGGATGCACAGACATGAACACAGTATCACCACCTGAGTGTAGGCAAGATGATGTGCCTACTGCCACCAGGGAACTGCTCATCTAGTGCATTACGCTTGTGAGTAGCCATTTTACAGTTCTCCACCCGATAATTGTCCAATAATGGAAGGAAACAAGAAGTGACACCTTTTAAAAAAATCAAAGTAATCGCTCTTTTCTTTAATTTCATTTTTTTATTAAAGCATAGTTGATTTACAATGTTGTGCCAGCCTCTGCTGTACGACAACCTAAACGTCCATCGACAGAAGAATGGATAAAGAAGATGTGGGGGCTTCCCTGGTGGCACAGTGGTTGAGAGTCCGCCTGCCGATGCAGGGGACACGGGTTCGTGCCCCGGTCTGGGAAGATCCCACATGCCGCGGAGCGGCTGGGCCCGTGAGCCATGGCCGCTGAGCCTGCGCGTCCGGAGCCTGTGCTCCACAACGGGAGAGGCCACAACAGTGAGAGGCCCGTGTACCACAAAAAAAAAAAAAAAAAAAGATGTGGTACGTATAGACGATGGAAGACTACTAAGCCATAAAGAAGAATGAAATGATGCCACTGGCAGCAACATGGGTACAACTGGACATGATCATACTCAGTGAAGTACGTCAGAAAGAGGAAGACAAATACCATATGAGATCACTTATATGTGGAATCTCAAGTATGGCACAAAAGGAACCTATCTACAAAACAGTAATTACTCTTTAAAAGTCCTGAAGAAAGTGAATCTGAAATATTCAACCTTTTCTTTTGATAGAGAGACAGAGAGAGAGAGAACCATCTCAAGAAAGTAATTAGAACTATAGCAAAATAGCAGAAACATTGCCCGTTACTTTTCTGTACGATAGGAGCCTAATGACGGTGACCATCATTTTAGCAATTATTCGGTCTCCAGTGGATAGACACGGTTGGTTCTCAGGCTTATCATAACTTGGGATTCTCAATCACATTGTCAGTGAACAAAGAAATAACAGAAGCAAAACTGAGGCATGGGGAGGGCACCCTCCAAGCTCTTTACTTAAATGATACATTTTGACAAGACCAGGAGCCCTGAGTTTGGGATTTTGCCAGACATCTTGGTGGTGGTTTGCTCCCTTTGGGGTCCTGTAGTTACATATTAAATTCAAAGTAGATGTAAGTCTAACAAATATTATTGTCAGGTGCCATGTAAGCTGCTGTGTTATCACCCAACATCTCAAATATACACTGAAGATCACAATGTATCTTTCCAAAGATTTTTTTTTTCTCTCTTTTCTCTAAACTCTACAAAGAGAGAGATAAAATATCAAGGAGACAAAAACTGCTGGAAGAATTTTTGCGGATGGTTTTTAGGACGGGGGGCAAAAAATAACACAACTCTTTGGTCAGTGCCTCGAAGGATCACATGAAGTTATCCATTAATCCTTCAAAAAAATACAAGATGCTGGTAAAATAAGCTTGAGGCTCATTAAGTTGCCTAAGTTTGGGAAATCTGAATTTTGGAAAGGTGATTGCGTCAATAGGTGTGATAAGACCTTCACATAAAAACGATTACTGAGATTAATTTAGAGCAGTTAAAAGAAAGAAATTTTTAAAAGAAAAAGAAAAGGAGAATGAATAAAGTTCAACAGATATTTGAGAGAATTGGCGCTGCTTACATGCTACACTGATCAGCCTGAAAGAATCATATAATCACAATATCCAATACAGAAAAAGGCATGGAGATAAGTCTTAAGTGGAAAGATAGTGAAGTGGGGCCATTTGTTAATCTCTTCATGAAATGTTTTTTTCTTTTGTAAAAATGAAGCCGCAGTTCACAAAAATGAGAGAGCAATTCAAATAGCCATATGGTAGATGAACCTCCACTTTCCAGAAGACAAGCTATCCCATTATTTTCTTTTCTCCCAGCTCCTCTCAAATTAAAGGAAATTGTGGGTTGGGGGCCTTGCCTTATTTAACAAAGTATAAGACAAATAATCTTTTAATGATTTTGTTTCCAATATAAATACAATGACAGAGTATACTGTAATTAAAAATAAATAGGACATTTACTGGAAATAAATCATATTTTAATTGGCACTTTAATTGAAGGGACGTAAATATAATGACAGGATGTCATCCCAGATTGTACTCTTCAGGCAAATTTCATGCTACTGTTTGTTTGTTTTAACATTTGAGCCGAAGATGTTTTTACATTTGTTTTTATTCAAAAATAACTGTCAGTATTCCACATGTGAAATGGAGGCATGCACTGTAATATTAGTAAACAGGTCTTGCTGAATTATTTCCTGTGACTGTTGGGTTTCTCACTTTGTGGCATGTGAGAAGCTTTTGTTTCAGACTATCTTTTCAAGGATGTTTGTAAAGCAAAAGGCCTTAGAAGATAGAGACAGTAGATGCCTTGGGGGCAGAGGGCAGATTTATTTCCTGACCAGTATAATAAAAACAATTTCTCCCTCCAGGCAAAGGTTTGCTAGCAGCCCCCTTATAAAAGATTGGGGCTTTCTGGACTTCCCTGGGGGCACAGTGGTTAAGAATCCGCCTGCCAATGCAGGTGACATGGGTTTGAGCCCTGGTCCAGGAAGATCCCACATGCCACAGAGCAGCTAAGCCCGAGCGCCACAACTACTGAGCCTGCGCTCTAGAACCCGCGAGCCACAACTACTGAGCCCACGCGCCACAACTACTGAAGCCCGCGCCTAAAGCCCCTGCTCTGCAACAAGAAAAGCCACCACAATGAGAAGCCCACGCACTGCAGCGAGGAGTGGCCCCCGCTCACTGCAACTAAAGAAATCCCGTGCACAGCAACAAAGACCCAACAATAAATAAAATAAATAAATAAAAATAAATTTAAAAAAAAACAAAAGATTGAGGTTTCCTAAGCTCAGGGCTCCTCAGCTGTGATGTAACCCACCCCACCCCCAGAGTACATCATCTACTTGGCCTGCTTCCTATCACTCCCATAGAACTTGGGAAAAGGGAACGTGATATGAACAGGAGGCTCATGCTGCCTGCTATGCTGTAATAAACATCCTTTGTCTCTGACCCAGCAGTCTCCTGTTTTCTGCCAGCATCTAAGAAGTTGTAGCAGGCTAAGTTGTCAGCTTGCAAGCAGAATAAAATCCCAGACTTTTCAGAGGTCTTGACAGAAATGAGAGACTTTTGCAGAAAATAAAAAAAAAAAAAAAAAAAGAAGAAGACATCATTGGCTGACCTGAAAAGTTACTATATCAAATAACCAATCTTGGGAACGAGCTGCTAAATCTCTTCAAGGCAGGCAAAAGTTATAGGATAGAATATAATTGTGTTTCTTTCTGTTTCCTTCTCTGATATCTGCAGAACACACAACCTAATTCAGCCCTCTGCAGCTGTCAGCAGAGCTATACACAATGGCAAAAAGGGCTGCTCTTGAGAGATGAAACTCTTGACACCCCAAATGGATGGGCACTACTTCCGGTTTAGAAGCACACTGGCCAAGATCAAGATGCCCATCCACTATATACCAATTCTTTCAACCCTGCTCTGAAAACCTGCTCATCAGCTTGGATGACATTAGTAGCTGAGATTGCCAGGTTGAATGAGGAAGCTGGAAAGAAGCAGGACGTGTAAATGAACTGATGAACTGCTAACACTCTTCCTGCAACTCTGGAGAATATAGGGGAAGATGCACGACATGGTCTCCCATTCAGGGAAGGAGATTCCATGGATTATAAATGTCGTGTGTATTTGTCAGCATACTGGATGCTCACTGAGGCCAGTTTCCAGATTTATGTGCCTCACGGTCATGGAATCCCAAGCCATGAACCCTAATCCCTAATGAGTTTCCTCCCACTGCAAGACTCTGCCTTTCCTCCAAAAGCCATAGATTATAAATTCCACAGATGGTCAAGGTAAATTCATGCAAGGAGAGACAGGGTGTTTCCCTTTGCAAACCTTGACCAAGTTGCAGAAACAAGTTTCACCTCTGGCACTGGACTTTTATTTATGTATTTATGTGTTTAATTATTTATTGAAGTACAGTTGATTTACAATGTTGCATTAGTTTCTGGTATACAGCAAAATGATTCAGATATACATATATATATGGCGTATATATATAGTAACATATATGTATATATATTCTTTTCCATCATAGGTTATTACAAGATATTGACTACAGTTCCCTGTGCTATACAGTAGGACCTTGTTGTTTACCTATTTTATATATAGCAGTGTGTATCTGCTAATCCCAAACTCCTAATTTATCCCTCCCCCACCCCTTTCCCCTTTGGTAACCATAAGTTTGTTTTCTATGTCTGTGAGTCTGTTTCTGGTTTGTAAATAAGTTCATTTGTATATTTTAGATTCCACATATAAGTGATATCATATGATGTTTGTCTTTCTCTATCTGGTTTACTTCACCTAGTATGATAATCTCTAGGTCCATCCATGTTGCTGCAAATGGCATGATTTCATTCTTTTTTATGGTTGAGTAGTATTGCATTATACATATATATACATATATATACCACATCTTTTTTATCCATTCGTCGATGGACATTTAGGTTGCTTCTATGCCTTGGCTATTGTAACTACTGCTCCTGTGAACATAGGAGTGCGTGTATTTTTTGAATTATAGTTTTGTCCAGATATATGTCCAGGAGCGGGACTGCTGTATCATATGGTAACTCTATATTTTTAGTTTTTGAAGGAACCTCCATACTGTTTTCCATAGTGGCTGTATCAATTTACATTCCCACCAGCAGTGTAGAAGGGTTCCCTTTTCTCCACACCCTCTCATAGTTTCTTGGCAAGGATATTTTTAAGCCACTTGTTCATTGTTTAAAGGTTAAAATAGGAGCTTAGGTATTTGGATTCATAAATCCACTTAAATAGCTCATATAAAGACTTTGATCTGTTTTGTTCCTGGTAGCTCTCCTGGCTCTAAACCAGCCAGGAAAATAATAAATGAATAAACATTTGTTAAACAAAAGTTTCAAAATGACTATTTTGCCTGCTGTACAGAGAATGGATTTCAATGGAGTAGGAATACAAATACAGAGAAAAGCCAGTAGGCAATAGCCATTGTTCTGCCAAGAAATGATGGGATTTGGACTGGGTAGTTAGGATGGATAAAAACGGAAGAATTCAAGCCATGTTTTGGAAGAAGAGCCAGCAGAATTTAGTGGTGGGGAATAAGAAAGCAGGTGGTGTCAAAGAGGGCTACCAGGTTCTGGCTTGAGTAACTGGTTTATAGTGCTGGCACTTGCTGAAATTTGCAAGAGTGAAGAATGAGAGGAGAATGTATATATAATCTATCACAGAATCCCAATGGCTCTATCTTAAAATTTTACCCAAAACCCTTTTTTTTTTGAACAGGAGTATTTATTTATTTATTTTTAAATTTATTTATTTATTTATTTTTGGCTGTGTTGGGTCTTCGTTTCTGTGGGAGGGCTTTCTCTAGTTGTGGCAAGCGGGGGCCACTCTTCATTGCAGTGCACGGGCCTCTCACTATCGCGGCCTCTCTTGTTGCGGAGCACAGGCTCCAGATGCACAGGCTCAGTAATTGTGGCTCACGGGCCCAGTTGCTCCGTGGCACGTGGGATCCTCCCAGACCAGGGCTCGAACCCGTGTCCCCTGCATTAGCAGGCAGATTCCCAACCACTGCGCCACCAGGGAAGCCCCCAAAACCCATTTTTTTCTCACCAAAATCTCTGGTACCATCCTAGTTCAAAGCATCATTGTATTTCACCTGAATTTTTACTGCAGCCTCCGAATTAGTCTTCCTACTTTCACTCTGGCTCCTTATAATCTACACAGCATTTATAGGGAACATCTTTAAAGTCAGGCTTCTTGAGCTCTGATTTACATACAGGAAAATGTACCATTTCCAGGTGTCCATTCCCATGAGGTCTGACAAACACGTACAGTTATGCAACTAGCACGGCAATCAGGGTACAGGATATTACCATCGTATCTAAAAGTACCGGATGGAGTATTTTAAAACATAAATCAGATCAACCCACTAAAAACTCAAAACCCTCTACTGGCCTCCAATCCTTCTAGGAATAAAATCCTTCTCCTTTAAGGCCCAGAATACATGGTCTTGCAGCAAGGTATCTCTTTGCTCTAGACTCTTTAACGGCTTTTCATCCTGAAAACTGCTTTAGTCAAACTGGCCTCTTTGTTATTCCTGGACATCTCAAGCCCATTCCTACCTCAGGACCTTTGCACGACTTCCAATGATCTTCCCCCAGGTAAGCTCAAGCTTTTCTCCCTGACTTCATTCTGGTTTCTGTTGAAATGTTACACACACCCATATACACACACACACCTCCATCAAGCTTTATCCCTTTAGCAAGCTTTATCTTCCTTCTTGCCATTTATTCCTACCTATATAGCATATGCTTATTATCTGTTTGTTCATTCTCTCTCTCCATCCCAATCTCCAGTAAAATGTAAGCACCAGGTAAACAGGACCTTGTAAATTTTATTCTCTGCTGTGGCTCCAGCACCAGGGACATAACAGGAATTCAATTAACATGAATGAAAATATGGATGGGTGAGTGGACGGATGGATGGATGGATGGACAGACAGATGGGAGCAACAGAGCAATCAACTGCTTCGTTCATTATCAAGGCTGAATAAGCACTGCCACACTCCTCAGTCCAGTGATGGGGTCAGAGATGCACTTTGAAACCCTTAGGCTGCTGCATAGCAAGTCTTCAGTATTATTAAGACTCACATCAAGGCTATTAGCTGGGTAACGTGCAATCTAAACATAGTGTCTTCGCCATGAAAAGAAAGCTCAAGTTCTGCAGTACCAGATATTATTGTAGCTGTGGAAAAAATTTACCTTTAACACAAAGTGTGCTTACACTCCATTTATCTGCTCTTCACAGTAACCTCTTTTGCCTTTAAATTGATCTTCTTTTAATATTATTACCTCCCGGAATTTGCACCTCCAAAAACAGGCTCCCTTAGAAAAGGGAACCCTCTTGCACCGTTGGTTGGAATGTAAACTGATACAGCCACTATGGAGAACAGTATGGAAGTTCCTTAAAAAACTAAAAATAGAGCTACCATACAACCCAGCAATCCCACTACTGGGCATATACCCTGAGTAAACCATAATTCAAAAAGAGCCATGTACCACAATGTTCATTGCAGCTCTATTTACAATAGCCAGGGCATGGAAGCAACCTAAGTGTCCATCGACAGACGAATGGATAAAGAAGATGTGGCACATATATACAATGGAATATTACTCAGCCATAAAAAGAAACAAAATTAAGTTATTTGTAGTGAGGTGGATGGACCTAGACTCTGTCATACAGAATGAAGTAAGTCAGAAAAAGAAAAACAAATACCGTATGCTAACACATATATATGGAATCCAAAAAAAAAAAAAACTGTCATGAAGAACCTAGGGGCATGATGGAAATAAAGACGCAGACCTACTAGAGAATGGACTTGAGGACACAGGGAGGGGGAAGGGTAAGCTGTGACAAAGTGAGAGAGTGGCATGGACATATATACACTACCAAATGTAAAACCGATAGCTAGTAGGAAGCAGGCACAGAGCACAGGGAGATCAGCTCAGTGCTTTGTGACCACCTAGAGGGGTGGGATAGGGAGGGTGGGAGGGAGGGAGACGCAAGAGGGAAGAGATATGGGGATATATGTATATGTATAGCTGATTCACTTTGTTATAAAGCAGAAACTAACAAATCATTTTAAAGCAATTATACTCCAATAAAGATGTTAAAAAAAAAAAAAACACAAAAACAAAAACAGGCTGCCTTTCCCCAAACTGCTATAATGAGGCTCATTTTATTGACTACTTTGGAAATAGACTCCATAGCAGTCCGCTTAACTAGGTCATGCGGTATAGTTTGCATTCAGCATTTCACAGATTATGCCTTTTTATTTTCCCCAAAATTATTTTTGTGGAGCTTTTAAGAAAGACATTCTGTTGGCAAAGGGCCGTTTGCTGACTATAATTGCCAAATTTCCCTACCAAGTGCCCCTCTGAGCAAATATGTTCAATTCTAATGTTATTATTATTGGCCAGCTTTATTATTTCTCACCAGAAATGTGTAAAGTTAGGTAGATGTATTATTTTCATGAACTGTCCAATGCTCAACTATTTCAGGGAAGGGAAAATAAGTGTCATCAATAAAACTTAAACAATATGACACCTTGGAAAGAAGAAAAAAGAGGAGAAATTTCTATCTACTCATTGTGAGTGGGAGAGAAGCACGTTGTTTATTCCTCATCTACCAAGCACAGGAGTTGTCCTAGGGGAAATGTAAGGAGACGAGAAGACAGCTGGGATTCAGGGGGCGGGGGGGGGTGCATAAGTCTGAGCCATAACTTATGTGTTGCCAATCCAAACATCTAACCTTGAGGCCAAACCTCTGAGCTCAGTTTTTGGGGGTCTGTATTTCAGATGTTATAGAAATGGAAAGCTGTCACTTTCCTAAGACTCTTAAAACCTCTGTGCTCCAGAAGGAAACTGAAAATGTTGTTATTTTCCCCATTATCATTGAACATTTATGGAGAAGCCAACAGCCTGAATCAGGTTCCCAGCTGACATAGTTACTACATCCAGATAATTAAGGCAATGTCTCTAAAAAGAAAAATCTAGTGATTTATTTGGCATTTTTTATTTTCTATTTTTTTTTTGTAATAGGGTTGTTGGATTTTTATTTTATTTATTTATTTTTAATTTTATTTATTTATTTATTTGGCTGCATTGGGTCTTCGTTGCTGTGCGCGGGCTTTCTCTAGTTGGATATAGGATAACCAGTGGATATACAGTGGAGAAAAGACAGCCTCTTCAATAAGTGGTGCTGGGAAAACTGGACAGCTACATGGAAAAGAATGAAATTAGAACACTCCCTAACACCATACACAAAAATAAACTCAAAATGGATTAGAGACCTAAATGTAAGACCAGACACTATAAAACTCTTAGAGGAAAACATAGGAAGAACACTCTGACATAAATCACAGGAAGATCTTTTTTGATCCACCTCCTAGAGTAACGGAAATAAAAACAAAAATAAACAAATGGGACCTAATGAAACTTAAAAGCTTTTGCAAAGCAAAGGAAACTACAAACAAGACGAAAAGACAACCCTCAGAATGGGAGAAAATAATTGCAAACGAATCAATGGACAAAGGATTAATCTCTAAAATATATAAACAGTTCATGCAGCTCAATATTAAAAAAACAAACAACCCAATAAAAATATGGGCAGAAGACCTAAATAAACATTTCTACAAAGAAGACATACAGATGGCCAAGAAGCACATGAAAAGCTGCTCAACTAATTATTAGAGAAATGCAAATCAAAACTACAATGAGGTATCACCTCACACCAGTTAGAATGGGCATCATCAGAAAATCTACAAACAGCAAATGCTGGAGAGGGTGTGGAGAAAAGGGAACCCTGTTGCACTGTTGGTGGGAATGTAAATTGATACAGCCACTATGGAGAACAGTATGGAGGCTCCTTAAAAAACTAAAAATAGAATTACCATATGACCCAGCAATCCCACTACTGGGCACATACCCAGAGAAAACCATAATTCAAAAAGAGTCATGTACCACAATGTTCACTGCAGCTCTATTTACAATAGCCAGGTCATGGAAGCAACCTAAATGCCCATCGACAGATGAATGGATAAAGAAGATGTGGTACATATGTATAATGGAATATTACTCTGCCATAAAAAGGAATGAAATTGGGTCATTTGTAGAGACATGGATGAATCCAGAGACTGTCATACAGAGTGAAGTAAGTCAGAAAAAGAAAAACAAATGTTGTATATTAACGCAGATATGTGGAACCTAGAAAAATGGTACAGGTGAACCGGTTTGCAGGGCAGAAATTGAGACACAGATGTAGAGAACAAACATATGGACACCAAGCGGGGAAAGTGGTGGGGGGGGTGGTGGGGGGATGAATTGGGAGACTGGGATTGACATGTACACACTAATATGTATAAAATGGATAACTAATAAGAGCCTGCTGTATAAAAAATAAATAAAATAAAATTCAAAAAAATGATAAAGGGGTCAATTTATCAATAGGTCATAAAATCCTAAACATTTATATACTTAGTAACAGAATTTCTAAATACATGAAGCAACAACTGATAGAACTGCAAGAAGAAATAGAAATCCACAATATGGTCAAAGATATTAATTAATATCATTCTTTTAATAACTGATAGAATAAGTCAACAGAAAATCAGTAAGAAAAATCCACAAATATTTTGAAATTTAATAATATACCCCAATATAACCCAAAGACCAGAGAAAAATATCAAAAGGGAAATCAGAAAGTACTTTGAACTGAATGAAAATGAAAACACAACAAAAATATTTGTGAGATGCTGTTAAAGCAATACTTGGAGGAAAATTTATAGCACTAATTGCCTATATTTGAAAAGAAGGTAGGTCTCAAATCAATGACCACAGCATGGGTGGATCTCAAAGTAATTATACTAAGTGAAAGAAGCCAGACAAAAAAATAAAAATAAATATATATATATGATTGTATGAATCAAATTTTATAAAGTTATAGAAAGTACCAACTATAGTGACACAAAGCAGAAGAGTGGTTTTGGGGGGCCTGCAAGGGGTGCAAGAAGGAATAATAGATATTGATCACAAACAAGCACAAGGAAATTTTTGGGAGTGACGAATTAGTTCATTATTTTCATTTTGGTGATGGATTTACAGGATGTATCCAATTTTACACTTCAAATATGTACAAGTTTTTTGTATGTAAATTATACTTCAATAAAGCTGTTTACAAAAAAAAAAACCATACAAATTAGATTATTAACCTGGGTCAACTAGGAATGCAGGCAGGGCTGGTATCTGAGGATGAAGGACCCAAAGATCAAAGGGACAGAAAAAGGCTAAACTAACATAAAAAGGTATATGTGAAATGTTCACATGTGTGGATTTATGCAAAATTATAAATATATAGCTTTTAATGAAGAAAAACATTTTTTAACCATTTTGTTCTAAAAGTGACCAACCATGATTCTCAACAGCCCACACCCTCCTGAATGACTGACAACATAATAATGAAAGTAGCCAACCTCCAGGGCCTTTTATGAAGCAGGCATTGTGCTATGTGCTTTGCACACACATTTCCTCATTTTATCTGCCCAAGAATCTTCTGAGGTAAGTATTCATATTATCCCCATTTTTTCGGATGGAGGCAGCTATTAAGCAGCCCAGACTTTTCTCAGTCACTGACTTCTTACTTCCTTCTGCCACCTGCCCAGTACTTACAGAGCATCATCTAGGTCTACAGATGCTCATCCCCAAAGGAGATATGTGATGTGCCAGGACATCACAGGACCACCCCCCCAAATAAAGCAAAACTATTCCTAGTGAAAAGAGTTAAAAATTAAGTAAAAAAGCTTTGGGGCCAGAACATAAGCTTAGTATCTAGCTGAACGATCCAATATCTATTCATTTATTATGGTAGCTAGGTATCCATTTGAAATCATCTCTATAAAATAATAGTCAACTTTAAATAGTTTCCACTCTCTGATCACACAAAACAACTCAAACTCTTCTCACATCAGAGCCATATTTTGGGTGATCTGACACCTTGCTACTCAGAGTGTCATCCCAGGACCCATTTTGGAATCCCCCAGGAGCTTCTTAGAAACGCAGACTCTCAGGCCCCACCCCAGACCCACTGAATCAGAAACATCATTTTAATAAAATCCCCAGATGCTTTCTGTGCACATTCAAGTTTGAGAAGCACTGCTTGAACGTAGTGACCCAGATGATCCTCACTTTTATCCAAATGAGGGATGCTATTCCTCGAGGTGGGATCTGGAGCCCTAAGTGACCAATCACACACCGTTAGTGAGGTCACGTTTCTCTTTCATCCTGCACGAGTACCACAGCCTATCAAAGCGATCTTTAAGTGGCTTGTTTACAGCGGCCACTAATTACAATTGTGAGCTCGTACTGAGAATAATGACCAAGCCCGCGTCAATGTCTTTGCCTCCTTTCATACCTATTATGATGGGTGCCGTCTCCATGCACACCCCACTAGCACTGATTGCAAACATCTCAGACAGCAGGGAGGCTCCACCCTAGCTGCACCTGGGGAGCATTGACAAAATACTACTTCCTTGCCTCAACCCCCAAATGATCAATCAGACTCCGTGAGACTGGGGCCTAGTCAGCCATAGTTAAAGAAAATCAAGCGCTTTTGATACAACCAGGCTTGAAAACCACTTGTACTTGATTTGGGCTTCACAATAGAATCACGTGGGCCACACTCCAATGTCCAGGCCACGCCTCAGACCCATCAGACCGAATCAAATTCTCTGGGGGTGGGGCCTGAGCCTCTGTCATTGAAAAAAATAGAACAAGATTCCCAGGTGATCTTTATCTGCAACCAAGGTGAACAACAAAGAGCTCTTTGTTATTCAGAATAAAACAAGGGAATAAGCTCTCTGAAATATGAGAGACTCTGGAAGGACTTGAAAGTAACATGACTCCCTGGGGTGAGGGGAACAACAACAAAAAAATGCCTGATCTTTGGTCACATATGATATAGTCGTATTCGCCCAGAAAACTCTGTGGAATCAAACAAAGAACACCTTGTTAATCCTCCTTGGGGCATCGGGGAAGTTTGGAGGACTTTTACATTGTAATTTCTACTGCCCTTTTCTGTTGACGGTTTTAACCACAAGTATGTACTACTGTGCTTTAATCGTAAAAGGACAAAAGAAAGGGTCACCTTGAGCGGATTGGATTCTCTGAGTTTCCCTCCCACACACCCCTGTCACCCCCAGTTTAATCTTCCTCGCCAACGCCAGAGCCTCCGTTCTTCCCCAGAACAAAATCAGTGTGATCCTCACAATTCTGCCACCTCCTCCCGTTCCTGCTTTGACATCTTTGAACACTTTGCAATTAACCTCACACCTCCATCCCTTAATTCCCACCTGAGATACTGGCAATTGTCACCTCTCTGGTTAGAACCTCCAGCGTGGACTCTGCGATTGGGACCTTCTACAAACCGCCTCCTACCAGCCTAGGAAAGTTGATCTATTGAAACCTGGGCCAGATGTGCTGGCAATGTTGCCATACCACAGCTCACTTAGTAAAATGGCTTTAAAAATTTGACAATTTCGGTGTCAAGGACACTTAAAGCAGGTGGTACTGTCATGCATTGCTAGTGGGAAGACAAAATAAAATAGCACAAGCACTTTGGAAAGCAGTTCTGAAGTTTCTTACAAGGTCAAACACGCACTTACCACGTGACCCAGCAATCCTACTACTAGCATTTACTCAGGAAAAATGAACGTTTATGTCCACGTGAAACCCTGCATGTAATACTTATCACAGCTTTACTCGCAACTTCCAAAAACTGTCAGAAGCCCAAATACCCAACAACTGGTGAATGGATAAAGCGCTGTGGTCCTCCCATACAATGGAACAAAACGCAATAAAAAAAACTACTGATATATTGAACAACATGGAGGAATCTCAAAAAATATCAGGCTCCATCAAAGAAACCAGACACAAAATGCCACTTACTACTACAGGATTTCATTTATAAGAGATTCTGGAAAAAGCAAAAGTACAGGGACAGAAATCACACCAGGAGATGACAGCGCTGGTGGTGTGGGGAGGGCAGAGGGTTGACTGTAAATGGACACAAGGGGATTTTTAGAGGTGACGGAAATTTGCTTTATCATGATTGCGGTGGTGACTACATGATCCCAAACATTTGTCAAAACTCTTAGAGCTGCAGAGGATAAATTTTACTGTCTGTAAATTATACCTCAATAGATCAGACAGAAAATACTAGTTAATACATGCTTCTTGCAAAAAATTAAAATACACGCTAAAAAATAAAAGGTTCACTGTTAACTGTGTGTGTGTTTAGTTTGGTTTTGCTACGGTTGCACCACTGCATACATTTGTCCAAATAAATAGAACTATGCACTTTAAAAGGGTGAATTTTGCTGTGTGTAAATTTTACCTCAATAAACCTGACTTTTAAAAAAATTTTAAAATGCCCTACCAAGAACTAAAGAAAACAGAAACCACCTCATGAGATTTAGCAACTGGATAGAGGGTCTGCATTTCATTAAAAGCTGGATAACTGGTTATGGTCAGAAACTTACAATCTAAATCCCATCCTGCTACCTACAGAGCCATGGAAAATCCACAGCTATTGAAATGTATCCGATAACTTTTTAAGAAACATATTTTGGCCCGATTGTGTCATCCTTAGGCTAGCATCAACATTCACTGAGCAGGGATGAAATAGCCAAGTGGTGAAAGGGAAAGTTAGTAAAATCAGCCAGTATTTTACTAGAGTTAAAAAAAAGAAAGAAAGAAAAGCTGCCTGAGGGTGTCAGAGGGGCTTCCAGGAAGACATGGTGCTTGAGCTGGGTTTTGAAAGATAAGTGGAAGTTTATCTTTTAGGAATTGCTCTTTGGTGGAGGTTCTTGGTATGTGATTTGAAGTTCACATTCACACAACAAAGTATATATTGGGCACCTACACTGTATTAAGCTTTATATTATGGCAGCGTTTCTCAGCCTCACTGCTCCTGACATTTGGGGCTGGTAATTCTCTGCTGTGGGGCCTGTCCTGTGCACTGTAGGATATTTAGCAGCCAGTAGCATCCCTCTTCCCCAGTTGTGACATCCAAAAATGTCTCCAGATGTTGCAAATGCTCCTTGGGGAACAAAATCAACACCAGTAGCCCCTGAATCTCTGCAGTAGGGCACTGAGAACAAAGATGAGTGAGACTCCCTGCCTGCAGAAGCTGACGATCTCACTGCAGGGAGAAAAAAGTAAAGGGCTCTTATTCTGCATTGGTTCACATTACAGATGTGCGTGCGTGCGTGTGTGTGTGTGTGTGTTTACATTTAAAATGTAAACTAGGCCTGCATGGCACATGGTTAGGTATGCAGGATTTATAGATCCAAAGACAGGCTTCCAGGGTTTAAATCTGAACTCTACCACTTAGAAAACATGCGATTTGGAGGGGTCATCTCATTTAACCTCGTACGCTCGTTTCACTGTTTGAGGAATATGGGGCAGAAAACAGAACCTATATCCATATCAGAGGATTCTCAAAAGCATTAAGTAACTAAAGATTGAAAAGCTCAGTGTCTGAGACATGGTAAGAACTCAAGAAATGTTAGTTGTTTTAATCCTTCCCTACTTAAGGCTAAAAGCTCCTCAAAAGTCTGTAACAAGCTGTATATACTGTACCTTAGGTACAGTAGATATGTTACCGAGTCCAAGCTCGCTCTGCTTGCCGCACGACAGGCCAATAAATCGGAGACGAGGTGTTGAGGCAGGGAAGATGACTTTATTCAGAAAGCCAGCAGACGGGGAAGATGGCAGACTAATGTCTCAACCATCTTACGGGGTTTGGAAGCCAGTTTGTCTTACAGCACGGGGCGGGGCGGGGGGAGGGGGGGCGGGAGATGAGGTAGTAAAGTAAAAAGGCCATAAGTTTTGCAAATATCCCCTGGAATGGCCGGCCTCAGGGAGGGGATGTGTTAATTTCTTCTTTCTTGCAGCCAATCACAGGTGGACAGGGTCCGGATGTTTCCCTGAACAAAGGCACTTCGGTTTAACAGTCAGGCAGAGGGGCAGGGCTCCCCGAGACAGGCCATTATGTATAGACAGTATCCTTTTAGTGAACAAAAGCAACGGGAAGCAAAAGTTAAAGAAACAGATGGAACATGTAGTCAGATTTGTCTCTTCCCTGTTACAGATACTTCATAAACATTTGAGAGAAGGAGGGAGGGAACACATAAATTAAAATACTAGCTGGCTATAAGTTATTGTGATCTCAAAATAAGCCTATAAGCATCTACCTAACAGAGTGGCAGTGAGAACAGAATCTTCGAAAAGTACTCAGCGCTGTGCCTGATACTTAGGTATTAAATAAATGTTTTAGTTGTTATTGTTGTTATTATTGTGTCATTTCACAATGTCATCAAGAGATTATCAATCCAAGAGATCTTAACTGGGTAAGGGTCTTCTGGAAAAGATCTGTAGATTCTGAGATTTTCTTCATACACTTGATCTTTCAAAAAGGTAACAGGGGAGTTCCCTGGTAGCCTAGTGGCTTTCATTGCCATGGCCCAGGTTCAATCCCTGGTCGGGGAGCTGAGATCCTAGAAGCTGCGTGGCACGGCCAAAAAAAAAAAAAAAAAAACGGTACTAGGAAAGGTCCCCTTGTGGTTTCCAAAGTCTGTCAGGGAGCCGGGGAGATGTGACATCATTTAAGCTGAGAGGGAGGAAGAGGGGGTGGGAGAGAAGGCAACTGTTTTGGAATGAAGCTAAAACACTCACCCACCAGGCCATCTGTCTGCTCATGTTCTGGTTTCACTGAACACCACGGAGACAAAGAATAAGGTAGATGGGAAAAAAAATCAGCCCAAACACGCAAAATGTTTTACTCTCTATGGATGGATGACATTCAACCCAAGCATACTCTCGATGTGTCCAAAGGTCCCGGGTTTCCTTATCTGAGGGTGGGGATGCAGGCAGGGGCACAGGTGGGAGGACAGGTGGGTGTATCCACACTGGAGGGGAATGAAGGGGGAGGCTGGTGTCTTTGTGTGTTGTCATTTCTGGGTTTGAGATATGAAATTGATCTCAGCAACAGTCAGAGGAGAGTGATGATGGGGAGAGAGGAAAGCACAGACTTCCCTCGTGGAAAACTCTCCCTTCAGCCCTGTTACGGACTGGATGTGTGTGTCCTCCCAAAATTCACATATTGAAGCCCTAACCTCCAACGTGGTTATTTGGAGGTAGGACCTTTGGGAGGTAACTGGGGTTAGATGAAGTCATGAGGGTGGGACCCTCAGGATGGGATTAGTGCCTTTCTAAAGGGAGACACCAGAGAGCTTGTTCATTCTCCGGGCCATATAAAGGCACAGCAAGAAGGGGGACGGTCTGCAAGCCAGGAAGAGAGCTCTCACCAGAAAGCAACCATGCTGGAGCACTGACCTTGAACTGCCAGCCTGCAGAATTGTGAGAAAATAAATTTCTGTTGTTGAAGCCACCCAGTCTATAGTATTTTATTACAGCAGCCTGAGCTGATGGAGAAACCTCCTCTAAATCTCAACTCAAAAAGCTAATCCTTAAAAATTCTTTTTTTAACGCAGTAGATTAGAGAAGGGCCTTCAGCTACATGCTCTGTTGAACCTTGACTTTTTCCTTCATCGTTCTTCGTGATGTGTGGGAATGGTCAACGAACATCTATTCTCCACTCGCATTGACCTGAAATCTCCATGAGGACAGAACCATGTGTGTGTGTTTGGGATCAATCCTTTATACCTAATACCACTGTGATAGGTTAATATGACATATATTTGCTTGGGGGGACATGGAGGGGCAAAAGACTGATACACTACACCACTAAGATGTCCAGCCTTGCTTGCCCTTTTACAACTGCTGTATCAGAGGCTCTTTCCACATTAAACATCAAATTCTGGGTCATATTTGCTATCTTCAGTCTTCTAGAGCTCTTGCCTCAACCCACTTCATCCTGCCTTGCAATTGCCATGTCACCACTGTCATTAGAATTCAAACCCCCATTTCTTTCCTCATATTCCTTTCCCTTGCATTTCTTTCTACATATTGCAGTTTGGGGAAGTCATTCTGGCTTATACGTGATTTGCCTTGAACTTGATGCTAACTAGAACAGCCTGTCTTGTGGCCTGTCAGTGTACATCTGCTTTAACTACTAAAGAAGAGAAAGCATTTATAGATTAAAATAGAGTAACTGTGGTTACTTTCAAAATGGAGCAAGGTGGCCACTGTGGATGTGGTTTCAGACATGTTCCTGCATCACTGAGGACCTGAATTTTCTGAAATGTATCAAACTCTTGGACACTACCATCCATTCTCAAAACAATATCTTCCAGTAGCTGCCAGCTGCAAGCTTACGGTCTCAAGATCTCCCCTTGTAACTATGCAACTATTTCAGACCCCAACCGACCCTTGCTTAACAAGTACCCTTACTTCTCACCAGCTGCAATTATAATTCTTGATAAACAACTCATGAAGCTAGCTGTAATCTTGCAGCTTTTGCCTTTACAAGTCTCCCCCATTTTGTAGACCAGCAGAACATAATTAAAGTGCTCTTCAATCTGTGTCTCCCAGGCTATAGTCCCCGGTTTGCCTCAATTAAAACTCTTTTCTATCCCTATTATAGATTGTTTATTGATTATTTGTGTAGACAACAAATATTCTATCCGTGAAATCGTGAAGAAGGAAAAAGAAATTCGTGCCAGCTTTGCTGTTGCACCTCAAACTGCGAAAATCACAGCCACGTTGTGTGGTAAGTACTTAGTTAAAATGGAAAAGGCATTCAATTTCTATAATATGATATTTTGAGAGAGAGATACTACATTCTCATAGCTTTTATTACAGTATATTATTATAATTGTTCTATTTTATTATTATTCTTGTTAATCTCTTACTGTGCCTAATTTATAAATTAAACTTTATGATATGTATGTATGCATAGGAAAAAAACATAGTATGCATGGGGTTTGATACTATCCACAGTTTCAGGCATCCACTAAGGGTCTTGGAACTGAAGGGGGTACTAGTATACTACTTGTAATTTGTCTCTGTACGGGTAGCTGACCTTCAACCCAAGCATTCTAAATGTTAATGCACCTAGTACCAGAGCTTCAAAATACATGAAGAAAAACTGCTAGAGAGTTGAAAGGAGACATAAATCCATAATTATAGTAAGAGATTTCAATACCCCTCTCTCAAAAACCGATAGAATAAGTAGACAGAAAATCAGTAAGGATACAGATGACTTGGGTCAATTATCAACCCACTGGCCCTAACTGACATAAAACAAAAGTCCACCCAAGAACGACAGAATACACATTCTTTTCAAGGGCACATGGAACATTTCAGGAGCGCAGGGAAGTTCCTCTAGAAGTCAAGGGGATAAGAAAAACTTCAAGAGGTCCAAGCTGGAGCCACTACCGGCAGGCATGATTTTTACAGTCCAAATACACTCATTTCAAATCCCACTGTAGTCAAGCAGTGATTAATAAAGCAGTGATTACCTTTAGTAAAATAAATAACAGATAATGAAGGAGATTTAAAAGAGAGATAAAGTGCAGACAGTGAGGGACTGTGCCAGCAAGCTCATCATCAATCCTAAAAGGAGGCAGAGAAACCTACTCATTATAATTACAAATAGCTTTTCGTTTGCTCTGGATTAATGTATTCTTTAAGAAGTTCATTGCATTCCTCTATATCCAATTAGACAAAGGGCACCATGAAGCATCTTAAAACCCTTTCAAGGTCTTCAATGCTTAAGAAAACGCAGTGTAAACATTCAAAGAGAGGATGGTGCATTTGTGCCTGTAATTCTTGGTTCATCTAATTTGTTAATAGCCCTATGTTTCTTGTTTATTTTACAGAGGGACTCAGCCCCAATGGTATACATACAGATTCTCTGCATGTGTATGTGTATCTGAATTTGAATGAATTCTGTTCCTTGAAGATAACCATTTGGGGAAGATAAAACTTGGAGATAAGATATTAAATCTCAGAAACAGATGTTTATGTACAGATCGTTTTCATATATTTTTTCCCACTCTCTCCTAGTCAATTTCCTCTCTCATCAGTTAACCTTTGCCCTCCGAAGATAGGATCAATTACTGCTTTTTGTCTTACATCAATAGGTCTCACACAAAAAAAGGAAAATTGGTTTTTCTTATAGATTCTAAGTCAATGACATTAACTGTGTAATACAACGCACTCACATTCTGTTTAAGTGTGTTGTTTAAAAGATTGTTATAGTTGAACCTTGGATAACTAGAAAATATAATAAAATACGATTGCATTTTGTGAGCTCGAGCCTATTAGTTCTTGATGGACAGCTAAGAACATGAGATTTTTCTTCCTCACATCGTCTCTCCTTAGGGAGTATTCTTCCTGACATCAGAGATGTTCTGAATTAAGTGATGGTTTAGATGCTTTGTTTTAAGAGCATGACAATCCCTGTTGCCTTCCTGACCTTTCTGTTCATTTCTGGGATTGTTTGCGAATGTACCTTGTGAACATTGAGGATAATGCTCAATTACTGATAAATGTTCAACCATAGCTTCCTTCTACCTTTTCCTTCTTCCTACTTCCCTGCATGTCTCATCACATCACCGTTTCTAAGCACAGTCTGTCTACCCCCCTCCCCCACCGATTTCTCCTCCTCCCCCTCCCCAGCCTCTTCCTTCTTCTTTTAAATTCACATTTTAGCTGGGGATGACTTTCCATTTCCTCAGCTCTTTTTGGCATTTTAAGCTCTGTTAAGGTCTTCCTTAAACTTTAATGCATTGCACTTGGAGGATAAAATAAAGCAATTTTGCCATCTTTATGAATAATTAGTGACTTAGAAACAAGCCTTGAAGTTAGTGAAAAATTCACTGTAAGGCAGTGAAATGATAAAAGCACACTGAAGCATATACTTTGATGCACTTTAAAGAAATCATCACAGACTAATAATATGGTATCTCCAAGGAACTGATCAGACTGACAGGAAAATTACTTTTCAGGAAACAAAGTAGTTATGACATTTATAGCAACCTTTATAAAGGTTTATAGCTTAAGGAGGAAATTTAATTCCATTATTTCCATGTGCCTTGTAAGTAACCGCAATCAAAAGGAAAGTGCACACACACGCACACATGCACACACACATTTTTAGAAAGAGGAACACATTTTCTTTGACTCCAAAGCATAAATAAGAATGAACAACTTTCCAGCTGCTCTTACTCCTTCCTTTCCCAGATAAGTCAGACTTTGAAAAGAATCAAAAGCATGTTAATATGCCAAAGTGAAAAATGGTACAGTTGCCATGTGTTAACCCATTTATACAGCATTTTTCATCTCTATAACCCCACTTTCTATAACACGAAACACAAGTTTTTCTCAAATTGTACAGCCTTTGTTAATTTGTTCAGACATTTCCAAGTTGCTTCCTTTCAGTTTTCCTTCAAGATACCTTATTTGTACAAAGCTATAAAGTGAATCTTATGAAACTGAAAGCCATTTCTTCAGTAGGTGAATCCACAGTTGTCTCTTTTTGTCTATTCCCAAAGTATAACGAGAAGTCACCAAACACTAAAGTCTTTTCAAAGGAAATCAATAATTCAGCTAGTCCTTTTTTTTAACTCAAACTGGGTCAATATGGTACACCAGACAGAAAAATGTCAATTCCATTTTGAAAAATAAATGCTCACACAGTCAACACTGGAATTTTATAAAAGTACTCACCTTATAAACCAGGTTCTTTTGTTACCTTCGAGATTAAACTGTGCTATAACGCGGTCCTCTTACAGAGAGGTGAATGGGCAGCATTCTGAGATGGTCCCCAGGGAGCCTACCTTCTGGTTTCCCAGTATTTCTCCCCACAGGTAATCTGCTCCCCTTGGGCATGAGCTGGACTCACTGACTTGCTTCTCAGGAACACAAAATGGCAGAAGTGATGGGAGGTCATTTCTGAGATTAGGTTACAAAAACCTGTGTCTTCTATACCGGGTGCTCTCTCTCACTCTCTCTTGCACTGTTTGCTCTGGGAGAAGCCAAGAGCCATGTTGAGAGGCAGACCAGTTCAGGGGCCATGTGAGTGAGCATAGAGGAGACCTTCTGAGGCCTGACAACAGCCACGTCAGTGAGCCTGGGAGCAGGCCCATCCCCCATCAAGCCCTGTGATGACTATACCCCTGGTAGATGCCTTGGTCACAGTCTTGTGGGAGACTCTGAGCCAGAGACACCCAACTGAGCTGCACCCAGATTCCTGACCTTCAGAAACCGTGAGACAATCGATGTTTGTTGTCTCCAGCCGCTCCGTCTCGATGCGATTTGTTACACAACCACAGATAACTAATACAAGATGTAACTGAATCCCTTATACAATATCCAAGACGTGTCAACCATACAAAGGATTCAACTACGAATAAGCCAAAGTGTGGCTATCCACCGAGTTGGTTTCCAAAGGGATGCAATTTTGTTAGGTACTCACTTCCTTCTGAGGCCAAGAATTCATTTCATTTTTCTCTCCTTTCAAAGAGATGTAAATACAGAAGGAGAGAAAGCTGTAAGACACTTGAAAAGGTTAAACAAGAAAACTAAGGGGTAATTATAGTCTACATGTCTGCACTGGGCACATTTCCAGAAAAAGCAGTCAATTCTTATTTTGCAGGTATATTTAAGAAAAGATTTGCTACAATAACTTACTGTAAATGTAGAGTTGTATAAGAAAGCTGACTATTGAAAATCATGTTCGAAAGAGAGTACACAGAACAAAAGGAAGGATCAAAATGATGCAAGGCTCATCTATTTACTCTCTATCTAAAATGGATTAAAATAAATTAATTAAATGGACTGGTTATGGAATTCGTAGATATTTCAAGGCTTCACCACTTTGAAGTGCACATCCTCCACTGGCCTCCCTGATATCCCCTGCCACTTCTTTGGCCATACAGATGGCCAAGAGACACATGAAAAGATGCTCAACATCGCTAATTATTAGAGAAATGCAAATCAAAACTACAGTGAGGTATCACCCCACACCAGTCAGAATGGTCATGATCAAAAAATTTACAAGCAATAAACGCTGGAGAGGGTGTGGATAAAAGGGAACCCTCCTACATTGTTGGTGGGAATGTAAATTGGTACACCACCATGGAGAACAGCATGGAGGTTGCTTAAAAAACTAAAAATAGGGCTTCCCTGGTGGCGCAATGGTTGACAGTCCGCCTGCCGATGCAGGGGACACGGGTTCGTGCCCCGGTCTGGGAAGATCCCACATGCCAAGGAGCGGCTGGGCCCGTGAGCCATGGCCGCTGAGCCTGTGCATCCGGAGCCTGTGCTCCGCAATGGGAGAGGCCACAACAGTGAGAGGCCCAGGTACCTCTTCCCTGCCAAAAAAAAACACTAAAAATAGAGCTACCATATGACCCAGTAATCCCACTCCTGGGCATATATCTGGAGAAGAATATGGTTCAAAAGGATACATGCACCCCAATGTTAATTGCAGCACTATTTACAATAGCCAAAACATGGAAGCAACCTAAATGCCCATCAACAGATAAATGGATAAAGATGTGGTACATTTCTACAATGGAATATTACTCAGCCATAAAAAAGAATGAAATAATGCCATCTGCAGCAACATGGGTGGACCTGGAGATTATCATACTAGGTGAAGTAAGTCAGACAGAGAAAGACAAATATCATATGATATCACTTATATGAGGAATCTAAAAAAAAATGATACAAATGAACTTATTTACAAAACAGAAACAGACTCACAGACTTAGAAAGTGAAGTTCTGGTTACCAGCGGGGAAGAGTGGGGAGGAGGGAGAGATTGAGAGTTTGGGATTGACATGTACACACTGCTATATTTGAAATAGATAACCAACAAGGACCAAAAAGTAAATAAATTTTTTAAAAAAGTAATAAAATAATAAAGTCACTTGGAAGAAAAAAAAGAATTCCCACATCTTTGGATAGTATTCCCCTTCTTGTTCTCAGTTCATGGACCTGGATGCGGCTTCACCTGCAGCTCTAGCACAAAGCACGCGGCCTAGGCCTCACGCATCAAACCACCACGTCTCCCTGACTCGGGTCAGGGACGGGCACGTGACCTAAGCTGGTCCAGTCAGAGTGAATCTCTGTTTTTCGTGAGTGCCACCAAGAAGGCTTTTATTCTCCCCAGTGGCTTAAACCTGTAAAGATATGAAGACAGAGCCACCGAGGTCATCTCTCCGTGATGACAGAACAGCATGCATTGGAGATACTGGGCACCACTGCCTGGAGCCTTAGAATAAAGCCAGCACAGAAGACGGCATCAGGAATAAATCCAAGTGACACTGTGTGAGCCCCAAATCCAGCCTGCCTGCAGCCAATCCTGTCTCTGAATGCTCCGTTATTACACACCAATAAATTTCCTTTTCAGCTGAAACCAGTTAGAGGAGAAATTTGGGGCCAGTTATTTGTTTTGCATTTTTTTATATATCATATTCAATAGAAAAGTATCTTAATACCTTCAGGTACAAACATTTAAAAAAATATTCACCTCCTTCACTTGACAGACATCCTAAAGGATTTGAGTGCTTTGGGTCAGCTTTCATCAGAAACTCATAAAGTCTCTGTTAGACACAGGATCTGCTGCTGCCAGCTAATGCAGCAACAGAAGTGTATCTTTGATAATCATCATCACCATAGCAACCACATACCGAGCACTTAAAAATATCAGATACTGTGCTAAGCATTTTACATATGTAATCCCATTATTCTTCATTTCTCTAGGAACAGGAGAGTAAAGTAGTTAAAATGCAGACTCGAGAACCCAAACACCCGAGACGTGAATCATTTTTCTGCCGATTTTTACCAGTGTGACCTTGTTTAACATCTCTGTGCCTCAGGTTCCTTGTCTGTGAAAATGGGACTAATGCTACTGCCTGCATCATCAAGTTGTGAGGACTAAATAGGTTAATATCCACAATATGCTTAGTGCAATGCTTGGCACACATAAGGCACTACTTGTGCTAATTTTTCTTACAACAGTCCAACAATGTAGGCATCGTTATATTCATTTTCCCAACAAAGAAACTGGTCTTTATTGGTCCTTACAGAAGTCTTTTTGTTTGGCCACCAAGATGGCTATTTAAAAATGTGGTTCTTATTACTGAAGCAAAATTCTGTAAGAATAAGGACTCTGACACCCTCATCTTTGTTTTTCGGACATTGCCCAGTACAGAGTCCTGCCAGTGACCGATAATAGGATGTGGACAAAATAATTGAAAAAATATACACAAAGAATATAAAGAAAGGCAGCCAACTGGACTAAGAACTGTGGCCTAAAAGTCAAGAGTCCTGGGACATTGTATTAGTTATCTATTGCTGTGTAACAAATTTCCCTAAAACTGAGCAGCTGAAAATAGCACACAGAGGTCACCTCTCAGTTTCTATGGATCAGGGATTCATCGCTTAGCTGGGTGCCTGGCTCAGGATCTCTCATGAGGCTGCAACCAAGGTGTTGGTGAGGATATGGTCTCATCTGAAGGATCCAATTGTAGGTCCACTCACGTGAGTGGGATTTAGTCCCTCCAGGGCTATGGGCCTGTGGGCCTCGGTTCTTGACTGGTTGTTGGTCAGTGGCCTCCCTCAGTTCTTTGCCCAGCTGCAGCTGGCTTTATCAGAGCAAGCATGTGAGAAGAGCCAGAGAGAGAAAGAGAGACAGAGACAGAGAGAGAACCAGTGAGAAAGAGGGCAAGCAAGATGGTAGCCACAGTCTTTTGTAACCTACACAAAGGTGACATCCTATAACTTCTGGCGTATTCTATTCATTAGAAGAATGGCACTGGGTCCAGCCAACATTCAAAAAGAGAGGATCAGCCAACATTCAAAAAGAGAGGATTACACAAAAACATGAATACCAAGAGGCAGGGGTCACTCACTGGGAGTCGATTTAGAAGGCTGCCTACCACAGACATGGAATTGAAATGGATTCTTTTGCTCTTTGACCCTGACTGAGTCAGCTGTTCTGCACCTTGATTCTCCTCTCCATTAAAGCTGTATTAAAATTCCCCAAGATCCCTTCCAGCTCAACCTAGGATTCTAGGAGGTCTTGAAAAGAAACAGAAAGCACACTTTAAAGCCACATTTAATTTCAAAACAGCTCTACAAGCTCACCTGCAAAAATAAAAAAAGGTTTTAACCTTTCCCCCTTCTGTTAACATCACATCTCATGGACTCCTGTGTCAAGGACTGTGGTGAAGGAAATGCTAGAATGTGCCATTGGCTCTACAGCCTAAGGCAAGAGGAGATTGGAGAAAAAAAAAAAGTGGCTGCTGCAGTTTTATGCCCGTTTGCAGCATCTGAGAAAGAGGGCACATGAGTTTCCAAAACTTAATTGAAATGGAGAGTTTTATTAGTTTACCCTGAAGTGTCAATAAAAAAATGGTGCACGGCAGATGGTTTTTCTGTGATCGCAACAGCATCTGTCTTGAGGTTAATAACACTTTTGCTTTATTGACTTACTGGTGACCGCTCTCCGGTGGTATTCAAGATTGTTTAGATGTTTTCTTGACCGTTATTAAAAGAAAAAAAACAAACTCTGTCTGCTACTGCTTTTTCATCTACTGAAGAAATGTCATTTTTTGAGCAATGTATTGAAATCTCTTTTAACCCATCATAGAAACTAAGACAGAAACTAAAACCACATTTAAACAACTTAGAGATGTTGTAAAAAATACCCCTGCCATATATATTTACTAACTTTTTCTTCAGGTTGAAGAAAGGGAACACATTGTTGAAGAGTGTCCAAACTCGGGAGTGTAAACCTCCAAAGGAAAAGATGAGATTTTCTTTTCTACTATTAAAGGGCTTTTGTCAGCCCTCACAGAGCCCTACTGATTGATGTTTCCATTCCCCTAGGAACTGGCTACAAGTTGGTGGTCTGTGGACTGGGGTTTGCAGATGTTGGTTGTTCATGCCTTATTGTTCTGTTCTTAACGGATTTTAAATTTTTGAATGATTTGGAAACATTTAAAATTGGAAGATTTCAAACTGAAAGAAATTCAATTTCTGGCTTTTTTTGGACAATCTGAAGCCTCAGCAACCCTTGCCCAAATTCCAACATGACAACTGCTGGCTGAAGCCAAGGGTCATTTCTTCCTCGACATGGGGCACGTCCTTGACTGTCACTGACACCTCCCCACCTCCCAAGTGTTCTAACAACTACAATGTTAGCCTAAAACGAAAGACGACTAGAAATCCCTCTTCCGTAAAAGCCTCAGGGACTTGACCGTTGAGGAGACAATAAACTGTGGTGAACTAGGGAGACCTGCCACGTCTAACCAGGGCAGCTGCTCCTCGCCCAGCCTGCTTTGTTCATTTTTGGGAGCTCCACGGGAGGGAGACATCTGGGTTAGACCCAGGCCTAGCATTTCTGGTCTGAACGCACCTTGGTTCGGGGTAAGATTATCTCATTCACCATGATGAGGATCAAAGGCATCAGATAATTGCGTGATGGCTTAACCCATTTTCTCTGCCTTCACAATGGCTTTCCTCTCGGTCTCACGTTCATCTGTTCTCACATTACTTGGTCCTTAGAGCAATTACACCTGCCACTCTTGACAGAAGAGTAGGTTATTGTCTTTGTGCTGTCTTGGTTCTGTGTTAATAGCAGCTGTAACGCCGAAATTAACCCATATTTCACACTTTCCCCTTGTCCTGCGTGGCACACAGCTGTCATTAAGCGCACAGAATGAAGATGTGTAAGCACCCTGTTGTGTAAAATTTAGAACTTGTGCAGCGCGTTACTTTAGTTCCCCCATTCCTGTGTTTGTTTCTTTTTAAAGACCTCCATAAAATGTTACAAACACCAGTTACTAGATAAGAGCAATTCAAATTCCATGGACAAATACCATCTAAGTTGCTTGAGGGATTTTTTTTTTTCCTTCCATGGTTTTTCAAAGGCCTTCTAGAATGGTCCAGACTCAAGGCAAATAGGTAATTTAAAACTTTCAGGGAAACCTGTATTCTATGTGATACTTGATGCTGTCAGTCCCTACATATTTATATTGCCTCCAATAAACTATTATCTAACCTGAAACTAGCATCATATACTTTGAAAGGCTGAAAGCATGACTCATTATTTACATCAAGGCCTATTTAAACTCTAGTGTTTTATAGCATTTCATCAATTCCTCCTCCCCACCCCATTCCAAATCAGATAAAATGATACAAAACACCATTTCTGTGAATGGTGGTCTCTTTTTTTTTTTTTTAGATTGTTTTCTGCTTTTTTATTACATCAAAAAGTCTTCACTATCATTTGAACTCAACTGTCATGTCATGCTGATGGCTGAATATTTTACAGTAACCATGGTAATTTTAAAAAAGAAGTAGAATCTCTTCCCATCAAAAAAGAATTCTATCTTCAAGTGCATTTTTCTCCCTTACTCCCCCAGAGAAACCCACCATCTTCATCACTGACACCTGACAATCCCATCTGCATTCAACAGAGCCTACTTCTCCATTAGTCCCAGTGGACATAATGCCTGGGGCTCATACGGTAACTTAGGAGCCCAAGAAAACATTTTCATTTCTTCTAAAATCAAAAAAAAAATTGAATGTACTAAACCAGCCTGAGTTACATTTGTCTTTATGCCAAGGCAGTCATAAAATATACTTTTCAGTATGTCTTATGGAGGAAAAGGTTCAGGAAGACAAAAGTGCTCAGCGACCATGAAAGTCACTCTGTGGTGCTGCATTCAGGGTAAGTATGGAAGTCACTTAGAATCAATCCACACAATAGCATTCACGGTCAAAACAGTACAAATGCAATGTTACTTAGTTATATGGCCTTGAGCAACCACTCTGAGCCTCCGTTTTTTCATAGGACGAATCATAATAGACACTATTTATTGAGTCCTTACCCTGTCCCAGGCCTGTTGGGGAATGCTTGGCCTTTGCTATCTCATTCAATCTTTTGGCCTAGCAGCCCCAGGCAACGGTTCTTGTGCAGCAGCTAATATAATTGTCAGGACAGAGCAAGATCACGGGGAGAAGCAGTGGACTCAGTGCTGCACTTACCAGCAGTGCGGTCTCAGCAAGGTATCCCTCCTCCCAGAGCTTTCCTCATCTGACAAATGGGAATCATAAAAGAATCAATGTCACAGGGTTTGCGAAGGGTGTGTTAGTTAAGGCATAAGGGCTCTATCGGGTGCCTGTGGTTTAGTAAATGCTCCCTAAGTGGTTCTTATTATTATCCTTCTCTAAAAGGTGACCTTCCCCTACCCTCCACCATTGCTAAACTTCCTATCAATGGAATCATACACAACATACTCTTTTGTGTCTGGCTTCTTTCACTCAACATTATATCTGTGAGACTCATCTGTTTTCTTGCATGTCACTGTAATTTGTTCTTTTTTATTGTTGTGTAGTATTTCATTTTATGAATAGACCACAATTTATTTCTCCATTTTCCTGTTGATGGAAATTGGGTTGTTTCCAGAATAGAATAAAGTCACTATGAGCATTTCTGTATATGCCTTTTGATGGACACAAACTCTCATGTCTATTGGATCCCTACCAAGGAGTGGAATTGCTGGCCCATAATAAAGATTGAGCACTAGGGTGTGCCAGATTGCATGGTGGGTCGGGCTGAGAATACAAGAGTGAGCACGAGATCAAAGTGGTCCCTGACTTCATCTCATGAGGAAGACATACCAACAATCTGAACAGATAACTATCAGTGTTTTAGCCACGTGTGCCGCGAAGGAGAGGCACATGGGCTGTGAAGGTTAACTGGGGGGATTAGATCTGGCGAAGGTACGAGTCCCATGACTGAAGGGAGCATGACAAACCTGGGGAACTGGAACTAGTGCAGAGGTGAGCAGCAATGGAGAGGCAGGCAGGGTTCACACTAAGCAGGCCAGGTGAGGTGTTTTCTTTTCTATGACTCCTACTGAGAAGAGGATTTTTTTTTTTTTTTTTTTGAGGGGAGGGGAATCAGATTTGTAGTCTTAAAAAATGTAACTGGGGCTTCCCTGGTGGCGCAGTGGTTGAGAGTCCACCTGCCGATGCAGGGGACACGGGTTCGTGCCCCGGTCCGGGAAGATCCCACATGCCGCGGAGCGGCTGGGCCCGTGAGCCATGGCCGCTGAGCATGCGCGTCCGGAGCCTGTGCTCCGCAACGGGAGAGGCCGCGACAGTGAGAGGCCCGCGTACCGCAAAAAAAAAAAAAAAATGTATCTGGCTACTGGGTAAAAAAAAATGAATAGAAGGGAGTGTGTCAAGAAGGACAGAGTCAGGGAGACTCATTACAAGAAATGAGCAATAGTCCACATGAGCGATCATGGCCACTGGACCAAGGTGGTAGAGACCACCAATGGAGATGTGGACCAAATCAAGAGTCAGCTTGGGCACAAGTTTCATCATATTTAGGGGCTAGTTTAGTTTAATTATAGTTCTTTTGCCACTGCCAGCTACTGCAACTGGGACTTCATAAGTTTGAGCTGAATGGTTTAAGATAATAATTAGTAGATTATTCATTAAATCCAAGTTTTCCACTGCCAATTGTTTTCCACTGCAATCACATCCTGAGGAGGATTTAATTCCATTGCCTAGTACATCTGCTCATCTACATCTGTGCCCTCATGGGTTTTGTTGACATCTACCAGACAAACTCTACCAATAATGCCAATGTTACCGCAAACTCCGAGACGATTGTGAATGTTAGACATATGATTACAAAATAAATGAGAAATTATGACTAGTATTCACTGTCCGTTTCCAACAGAAATGACCCTTCCCCATGTACCCAATATTACTGTGCACAGTGGTGCACAAGGCCAAGTTCAAGATTCCAGATGCTCTACGGGCATAACCAGAGACCTTCCTTCACCTTACAGGACTGCAGTGAAATGGGTTCCCACTGAAATGGGTCTTTTACGATGGCTCATACACCAAGGCCATCACTACTCTGCTCTCTAATTCCTACCCATTTCTAGGGGAAATTCTGAATTTGAACTTACCTATGGGCCGTCCTTGGATCTAGAGGGATTGCTGGAAGATTCTACACTTGCATATCAGTATTGAAATCAAGTGTTTAGGTGCACAGATTGAAGCCCCACTGCCTGGACTTGAGTCTTGGCTCCCCTACTAAAGACTGTGGGGCCTTGAGCAGGGCACTTAATTTCTCTGGGCCTCCTTTTTGTCGTCTGTAAAATGGAGACGGTGATAATAAAAGCCCGTGCCTTATAGGGCTGTGAGGACTGAGTGGACATATATAAAGCGCTCAGACCATGCCTATGGATGTTGGCTGGTTAACATCAGCCTCTCTCTGATTTCCTTCCACTGGACTGAGGTTAACTATTAAGTTGCTACAAGAATTGGCCATGTGAATTCTGCTCCTGCATTTCTTCCGAAGCAGGTGTTGAAGTTAACATCTACTCCACTACTCAAAGTCAACGACCAATAGGGGAAATTTTTTTTTCAGGGTTTACTCCTTTGAAAAACGTTTTTTTCCTTTCTCCTGAGATACTGGTAGGTATCACTCTTTCTACCGTGGTATTTACTCATCATTTTTCTTTCTTTGCCTTAGCTGCCAGAAGCTCAGAGCATGTTAATCTAACGTGCAGATTCTGGGCCAATTTATTTACTTTTCTCTTTCTTACTCATTTCCATTCTTTCTTTTCCCTCTTCTTTTAATGTTGTATTTTATACATACATACACATATACATTTACATGGACAGCTGAGAAGCTATCTGAAAGTCTTTTTCATCAGTCAAAGGACACAAAATCACCAACGAAAAGAAGTCTCAGCAGTACAGCCTATGCATTCATTAACAGCCCATTTGCTACCTAAGCTGTAAGACTTGGGGCAAATTGCTTATCCTCTATAAACCTTTTACCACACCTGTACCATGAGGGGTAATAACAGAATCTATTCCAAAGAGTTATCATGAGAAAGGAATTAATACATAAAAAGCATTCAGAACAGTGCCAGCATGTAAGCCCTCAATGCTCGTTCTTAGTATCATTAGAATTAATTTCAGGCATCAGAATGCAGGCTCTACAAGAGAACTAGTTACTGAGAAACACCTACAAACAAGCCCTAATTACTGTCCTCCAAAATTTTTATACCAAATCTTTAAACCAAATTTCAAGTTCTGCCCAGTACGGATGTATGTGCGTGTGCATTTGTGTGTCTGTGTATCTGTGCATATCTAATCTTTAATAAAGAATTGTGGGGCTTCCCTGGTGGTGCAGTGGTTGAGAGTCTGCCAGCCGATACAGGGGACAGGGGTTCGTGCCCTGGTCCGGGAAAATCCCACATGCCGCGGAGCGGCTGGGCCCGTGAGCCATGGCCGCTGAGCCTGCGCGCCCGAAGCCTGTGCTCCGCAACGGGAGAGGCCACAGCAGTGAGAGGCCTGCGTACCGCAAAAAAAAAAAAAAAAAAAAAAGGAGAGTTAACAATACTCAGTTTTATGTCAAATGACACAAAAAAATGTTGAAAGTGATGCAGTTAAATATCAGTAACAACCTCACAACACACACTTCTTTCTGGTTTATTTGTACCATAACTAACACAGTTTTATAAACACTTGTTACTGTGAGTGATTTCATGTTAGCATGAAGGATTCACACTGAATATAACATATTGAAAGTAAACAGCTATGTACCCACGACCCAGGCTCCTGTCTTTGCCTCCCCAGTCATATCTTCCTCCCCCTCCAGAATTAATCACTATTCTGAATCTTTTTTCTATCATTTATTCCTCAAGGAAGAGCTTTTATAAAATGTAAATTAATTGTGCGTTTTTCCGGTTTACTGTTCATAGAAGCACCGTGTTATCCTCTTCCTTCACACGGACCCTTCCCCTGCTGTGCTTCTTTATCTCTTGTCCCTTGATTTTTCCATCATTTTTTCTCCTGGATTCCTTGCTATCTACTCCTACATGGACTCATATATTCCCTGATCTTAAAAATGAAAACAAACCCAAAAAACGTCCTTCCATCGACACAGTAATGGCATTAAATGATAGTCTATCTCCTTCCTTCCACTATTAACTTTCTTGTAAAGATACTTTTCACTTCTGCCTCCAAATCTCAATCACCACTGCTTAATCTTTTATAATCTGTTTACCCCCAGCAAGCAGGACACTTCTAGCTACCCTCACCCCTAAGCAGGATGGGTCAGTCTTCTTTGATGCTCCGGTATCTTGTTACTCTTTTCCCCACTATAACTGTGCGTTGAGAATTCTCAGTTGGTGTTTGGTTTCTCCCTCCCAACCCCAAACAGACTGAATAACTGGAGCCGAGATAGTTCTTTAGCTGAATCACAATCATCTGGAGGGCTTGTTAAAACACTGGGTTCCACCCCCAGTTTCTATAAATAGTTGTTGAAGGCAACTATTCTATCCATCGTCTCCCTCAGCATCATGCCCAATGGAGAAAACGATTTTTCAGGGTTTAGTCCTGCGAAAACCTTTGAATCTGTAAGATGTGTAAGATTCTACACCCCCCCCTCACTACTGCAGCCTCTGTCTCCTTTGATGGTTCTTTTTCTCCCACCTGCATTCTTTCCTAAGTCCTCTTCTCTTCCATTACAAAGCTACCTGGGCTGTCCAAGGTATGGCCCACTGACCAGCAATATCAGAATAATCTGGAAGCTTATTAGAAATGCAGAGTCCCAGGCACCAGCACGAACCCACTGAACCAGAATCTGCGTTTTAACAAAATCCCCCAATGATGTGTGTGTACTTGAAACGTTAAGAAGCACTTCTCTAGGATGAAAATGGTCCTAAAATATATCTCCCCAGTCCTGCATGGAGTGGGGACAGCCCCAGGTTCACGTGGAATCTGGGAAGTAGGGGCTCAAACGCAGACTCCCGCCTGTATCCTATAGGCCTGTTCCCCTCTAAGCCCCGACGGCGCGTGGCTGCCCGGGCCTGGTCGGTCAGCCGTCTTCCGCAGGCCCCAGGACGGGTAGCTGCAGGCAAGGGTTCCCAAACCCACTCTGGCTCCGTAGGCCTCGACCTCGGCCCACCTGTCTTCCCAACTTTAGCGTTATGCCGCCGCCGTCTAGCGGCAGCTCTACTCAGAGGCAGCAGCGCCTCAGGTTTAGCCCCGGAAAAAAGAAGTTTCAACCTACCTTCCAAGAGCCAAGTTTACATCGGCACAGGACTGGCGTCCTAGCAACTCCAAGTGTCGAAGGCCAAACTCATGCTCTTCTCTCAGTCTCCCCTTTCCTGCTGGATAGACCAGACACTTCCGACTTTCCTGCCTTTGTTAACCATTCCACGGGCTTCCAGGGGTGCCCCAGGCTTCCGGGGGGCGCACAGGCTTCCGGGGGTAGCAAAGCCGAGCGTGCGCGGGCGCCCGGCAAGTATGCAAATGAGGGGAGTGGGCGGGGCGAACTGGCGAGCCGCTCTGTCCAATGGGTGAGCGGCTGAAGATGCCAGCTGGAAATGTGGTCCCAATGTTTGGCCAAACTGCATTTATGTGAGAGCTCCTGATTTTATTGTGGCAAGACACTTAAAAAAAATTTTCTTTTTTTTTTTAACTAGGAGCGCCAAAGAAAACGTACTGCAGGCTGTACTTGGCCTGTGCTCAAAACCAAGTTCTCTTTGGTTTCTCCTCCTTCCTGAACCTTCATCTCTCCAATCACTGTCAAGACCTACGTCTCTCACCTTCTCTCCAGGTCCTAGCTTACTCTTCTTTCTTTTCCTCTGCCAACTGGATCTATGCACCAAAGAAAGTGCAGTAACATCTGGTATCCCTTCCTCCATCACTTTGTAGTAATACCCACCAATCAACTGCCAAATTATTCTAAAATATTGTTCCAATCATATATACCACCTTTCTATTCAAAGCCCTTGAGAAATTCCCCCTGGCCTCCAGCTGTCAGAACTCTATATCAAATGGCATCCCTCCCCAACACCCTCCAACTCCCCATCCCTCCCCTAATTAGTCGTGGTTTTGAGTAGAGCTCTTAAGGCTTGGATAAGCCTAGTGGTGGTTGTGGAGATAGAAAGAAATGGACAGATTTGAGAAGTATTTAAAAACTAAAGTCAGCAGCACGAGCTCCTAAGACCCTCACTGCAGAGCAAATTATCTATTATTTACTTCCTATCAATGCCTGGATAAGACGTAGCAGATTGTGCACATGAGTTTGCAAGCCAGCAGCCTGATGGTCAATTTTTTTCTACAAATATCTTTCGTTTAGCCTGCATTGCTTTAAAAAAAAAAAAAAAAGTTGCACTTTCTAAAACTAGTAATTGTATATAAAAACCAGGATTACTGTCCAAAAAAAGTGGTGACAAATCCAGATCAAAACTTCTACACGGGGCTTCCCTGGTGGCGCAGTGGTTGAGAGTCCGCCTGCCGATGCAGGGGACACGGGTTCGCGCCCCAGTCTGGGAGGATCCCACATGCCGCGGAGCGGCTGGGCCCGTGAGCCATGGCCGCTGAGCCTGCGCGTCCGTAGCCTGTGCTCCACAACAGGAGAGGCCACAACAGTGAGAGGCCCAAGTACTGCAAAAAAAACCCCAAAAACAAACAAAAAAACTACGCAGCTGGATTTTATCAGATGCAGTACATTCAGTTCATAGCCTTCACCTTAGCCCAATGAATTTACTAATAAAAATAAGAAAAGGCTGACGGACACTTTAGGAATCAATTTAAAATGGGAATCAAATATTTCTGATGTCCTTCGTAAGTTTACTTCACAGGTACACTTTAAAAAATAAGGTATAAAGTTAGCAATAATGTATCCCCCTCCCTCCCCCCATTAGATGTTTGGTTTTTGTGTATTAGGCTTATTCACTAATGTGGTTACAAAATTTTCAGTCCTGGCCAGTTTATACAACTCAGTTTCTGGCACATAAGTCAGATGAGCCTTCAATGCTAACATTTCTAAAAGGTTCAATTTTAGCCAGCCTCTGGCTGGATCTTCCAACTGGCCCTCCAGATCCATCCATTCACCTCCCCCGGGCCCCACAAAAGACCGACTTCTATGGACTACCTCTGGATTCCCAATGGGTTTGGCCAATGGTGGACACAAGCTGGCTTCTGGAGGGAGAATGAGGTCAGGGTGTCCAGTCCCCTGGCTCTGTCACTGCAGGGATGTCCCTGGCTGGCTGTGCCCCTCTTCAAATGAAGGCAGCCCTTCCCTAAGCTCCAGAGTGAAGGGGGTGGCTACTCGCTCCCCACCAGCCTCTGTGGGTACGAGACACTCCTAGTGGCTACCCTCCACCTTTGGAATCCTGGCTCAAATTTTCTCCAATTTTTCTAATTTGAGGGTGTTATCTGTTTCCTGCTACAATACACTTCCCCAGTCTCACACTTCTAACCAAATGCACAGAAGAAAACATATCCTTCTAAGCGTCATTTTCTAGAATTTGAATATCACTCTTTGGGAAAATTTGCAGCAATTTAGAAGTTTGCCTTGGGCTTCCCTGGTGGCGCAGTGGTTGAGAGTCCGCCTGCCAATGCAGGGGACACGGATTCGTGCCCCAGGCCGGGAAGATCCCACATGCCGGGGAGCGGCTAGGCCCATGAAGCCATGGCCGCTGAGCCTGCGGGTCCGGAGCCTGTGCTCCGCAACAGGAGAGGCCACAACAGAGAGAGGCCCGCGTACCGCAAAAAAAAAAAAAAGTTTGCCTTTAAGTCGTGAAGAATTTTAGAATTATATATTCTACCTTTAAGCCTGAATTGTTTCTAAACGTTTAACCAAAAAGATACATATGCAATGCTTAGCCTTGAAAGTGAAAAAAATGACATTTCCTCTAAAACTATGGACATTTAATCCTGGAAGTATCCTCACTTGGGTATTATGATTCCTCCATTGGTATTTTGGCATATCAGTGCCACCTGCTGGAAAGTTAATACAATTAGGTCTTCTAAATCCCAAAACGGTTATCTTTTGCAGGGGCAGTAGGGAGTAAATGTACTCTTTAAGGAAAAAAGCCTTATTTTTAAACACACAGCTGCTTAACTTCCACACCATTATCAATACAAACCCCAGTTAATTGCAAAGCACTAAAATAAAATCTAAAACTAACAATTTAAAAAAAACCCAAACATCTCTTTCTATTGGTATATCTCTGTTGTTCTGCTCTGTGTATGAAGTTCAACATGCCTCACTTGTCTCAGCATCATCTGGACTCTTAAACCAAGATCTATATGTGAAATACATATGCTTAGATGTAATATATACTACACATATTTAAAGAAAATATATACATTTGTTTTAGTATATGACAAAGTTTTAGTTGTGAAGTGAGTAAAAGTAGACAGATGTAGGACCGGATCTTTCTGCAGTGCTTTTACCATCTCTAAGTGGCAACTGAAACAGACATAGTAGATAAACAACATGACGCATGTTAACTGTTAAATTTTCTTATAATAAAAATTGCACAAATATTCTAAGTGATAATATAGAAACGTAAACGATTGCTTAACTGATTTTAATAACATGACATAAAGCCCCTACACTTGATATAATTGTTATGCAAAATACATAGATGAATACTGTCTTCTTTTAAAAATATAAAATAAATAAGCAAGACAGGTGAAAATAGGCGTTTCCATTAAATAAATGAAAATTTTAAAAAAAGTTTTGCTTTCCATATCATTTGAAGAAGGGAAATTATCATTTTAAACAATATTCAAGTTTATTAAACAAATTTAAAAAGTATTATAAAATGTTTAACTTTCATCAGCTTCAAGGTTTATGTTACTCCCAAATTTTGCATATAGCTGAACTTTCAAATCTGCTAACACCCGCTGAATTGATTCCACTCTGGATTCTAAGGCATCAATTTCTTCTTGCAAATTTTTCTGGAAAAAAAAATTAGTTTAAATTAATTCTCTTCAGTTGGATGATTTCTGAGCATCTGTGGATGAAATAATATTGGGGAAAAATTTTAGGTCAAAAACTTTCTAAACTTGGACAGGCAGCTAAATAACACTGATAATTAAATCTAAACCAAAAGTCTGAATGTGGGGCATTTTTCATTCATGATCTATATTTGCTTATTATAGAATAAATCAAGCTTTTCTCAGTTTTGGCTGACTTAAAAAACAGAATAAAATAAAAGAAAATTAATTCCTAAATTATCATATCCTAATAAAGAAAGAATGACATTCAAACATTTACGGTAAACAGTTTACCATGGGCCTGGTTTCTGACACAGCCTTTTCCAACTTCCCACAAAAATAACTATGGAACTAGAGGAAATGATAAAAATTCACACACTCACCAATAATTAAAAGTAACAACTTATTGTCAAAACCTGGCAGAGGGCTTCCCTGGTGGCGCAGTGGTTGAGAGTCCGCCTGCCGATGCAGGGGACACGGGTTCGTGCCCGGTCCGGGAAGATCCCACATGCCACGGAGCAGCTCGGCCTGTGAGCCATGGCCGCGAAGCCTGCATGTCCGGAGCCTGTGCTCCGCAACGGGAGAGGTCACAACGGTGAGAGGCCCGCGTACCGCAAAAAAAAAACCCAAAAAACCTGGCAGAAATTTCCCTAACTACGAGGCCCCTGGAGTTAGACTTTGAAAGAGCAGTAATGAGAGCCTCATTTATGAAAGAGCAGTTTTGCCACACAAAATGCATGGAATGTCAGAAATTCCTTCCTGGCCAGGATCAAAAGGATTTTTCCTAAACATGACAAAGAAAAAAATGGAATCACACAAATAATATATGTACCCATTAATATCAGGAACAAAAGAAGAATGCCTAGTATTGACAACGTTATTAGTTTACAAATATGGCCAGTGGTTCTCAAAGGGTGGCCCCCAGATCACCTGGAAGCTTGTGAGAAATATGAATTCCAGGGCTCCACTCCAGGCCTCCTGAATTAGAAGTTATTGGGGTTGGGCTCAATAATCTGAATTTTTAACAAGCCCAAATGTTGTCAGTGAATCCATACTCTCACCCAGGAATTACACTTCTCTGATTATTTCCTTAAAAGAACTTTCTACATGTGAACAAAGGTTTAGGTTTAAGAAGGCTCACCACAATATTCCTATAGAAAAACAGCAAAAACAAGTTAATGTAACAACAGGAGGACAGTGGGCTGAATCAATGTCCACCAACATGACATTGAACAGTCATCAAAATTGATGTTTTTAAAGCACGTGTAGCTGGCCTAGAACAGGCTCCCAGTGAAGATCTGCTGGATAAATGAACATTAAATGGAACAAGATAATACCCAACTAGGACATTAAGTGACCAAAACGTGAAGCAAAAATACACAGAGAAAGAGGAGGAGAGAACATAAAAGAAATACATGAAAATGTTCATTATGGATGATTATCTCTGGGTAGTGGGATTACGGGTGACTTTTCTACTTTATAATATTCTGTACTTTCTAAATACTATTAACTTAGAACACAGGTTCTGGAGGCAAAGAGGATTCCCTTTGTCATTTTGAGGAAGTCCCATGACCTCTCTAAGCCTCGATTCTTCTTCAGCTCTCAATTGGGATTCCCAGTATTATCCCGTAGAGTCATCGTTAGGATTAAACAAAATCATGCTTACAAAACATTCAGAGCAGGCCTGGGACATTGTAAGAATGCATGAAATATTAGCTATCATCCCTTATTCTCCATTACACCTAAAATTACACATTCTATTTTATAATGACATAAATCCTACTTTAAGGCTTAGACTTCATCACCCAGGGAGAGACTCCAACATACCTTTGCTTCTTCTAACATTTCTTGTGTTTCTTCTTGAGAATGGCTAATGAAAACATCACCAATCTGATAAGGTATCATTAAGCAGTCGTCGTCTGCAAGCATGATATCCTCACAAGCATCTTCTAAATTCTGGAGTTGTTTCTGTAAATACAAAAGTGAATGGCAATGAAGAATGTATTCAAAATTCCCTAATAGAGGCTAAAAGCCAATTTTAATTTGGGGACCTCAACTCTTTGAGGGACTCTTTCACACAGGTATCATCACATTAAAATAAGTTTCTTACATTTTTAGATAGCATTTCATAAGGAAGCACATAGCTCACTAACACACTGTCCTTTAGATAGTTCCAGATTGCTATAAGCCCCCTGCGGCGGACAGTGGAGGTATCCATGGCCACTCAAAATGTCTCCTACTTTGTTTCCCACCTTGTGACTTCTGCCTTCTTATAGTAGAATAAAAACACGAACACAAACACAAACCTGCATTTCTCAGCTTTGCTTGATGATAGGATGAAAGCAAATAATAACATAAATTCCACTAATCAAAGACACCTGAACTGGACTTCAACCCAGGAGAGCTGCATGAGAAGAGGCTGGGCACAAGCCTCTGACACACAGGCTTGGGCACGGCAGCAGCCCAGTGTTCCGAGGACTGACGGGCAGCATCCCCATGGTGGAGGGGGCAGCTGGCTCTGGGATCAGTGGCGACAACAGCAGCTCCATCACCAGCCAAGTTCTCTGGTTCTGGGACCTGCTCCTAGACCCTCAGCCGAGGGTCACACCCCTCAACAATCTGTACGCTATCTCACCTCCCTTAAACAACGTCTTCCTTCTTAAACTCACTAGAGTGTATTTTGTCATCTACAACAAAGAGCCCAGACAGATATAATCACATATTACTGAATTTAGTTTTAAAAAGCTATAGCATGAAGAACTTTTATTTTTCTTAAATAAGATCTGTATTTTCAATACCTTTTTTACTTCTATTTCTTCCTTCAGCTCTGTGATTCTACTTGTATTCCGTGCAAATTTGTTTATCTTTTGTTGATCTTCAAAAGTAACGTTGACATCTTCTGCAGCCTGAAAAAACATATACACTGTTTTGTAGAGTTAATTTTAATGGAGAAGTTATAGGTTAGCTTTTAATATAACTCTGAAATAGCCCAATAAACTACTTGCCCTCAGAGTCCAGAATCACGAGAGGTTCAGAATATCACAAACACAGGCCTTACTAAGTTTCTGCTCCACAAGCTTAAGATTTGTTCATAAATCTATAACCTCTTCTGATATGCTATGGAGTAATGCCTAACGTGCAAAAACACTTCAAATATAAATAACAATTAAGAATAAGTCCTGAATCGACACAGAGCAAAACTGCACTACCTTTAAAACTATTTTCCACCAGCCTCCACAGCTGAGGGTTGTACCAGAAAATCAGAAACAGGGAAGAAATCTTGAGAGAAACTCTCCAGGGACTGCAGGCTTTGTAATAAGGAAGTGACAAGAACAGGAGTGTACCCATTTCTGGAGATAAATATAACTCAATTCAAACTCTTTTGAGCTGTATGGCACAAAATAAAAACCCAAGGAAAAAAAAAAAGAATAAGTCCTGAATCAAGTCAGTCAACTTTTGGCCTAGAGCAGAATTTTTTAAGATAGCCCAGGGAACAAAAGTGATGTGATAATTAATTTTGGTAAATGCCTCAGACTAGTTTATTCTCTCAGAGTTAAAACTTGCTTAAGTTTATTGAGGCTATCAGAAGTCTGTTTCTATAATTTTTAATCTAACTGATACACTGGCTTGAGGGTCACTATGCATTTCAGTGACTATATTCTACACACACACATTAAAAATTACATTTAATGCAGAACTTGTTTATGTGTCTTAATTATGAATAAGGTGTAATTCACTGTAAAATGATAAAAATTGAATATTTTTAACTGTGATTAAATTTGTAAATAAAATTAGACTACTTAGACAACAAAGTATCTATGAAACCATATAACAGCTAACATTTACTGAGCATTTATTATGTACCAAGAACTTTCTAAGTACTTTATTATCTCTGCTAATCCTCCAATCAGTCTTATTAAGTAGGATCATTAGTACCACTGTTCTACCGATGGAGAAAGCATGGAGAGGTTAAATAATTTGCCCAAAGCCACATAGCAAGTAAGTGGTAAAGCTCGGTTTCAACCCAGGTAATCTGGCTCGCGTCCAGACAGGTCCATGAGCTCTTGGAAATTAAAGGCAAAAGTGTGTGTGTGTGTGTGTGTGTGTGTGTGTGTGTATGTGTGCGCGCGTGCGCGTGCGTGTGTTTATACACGCAATCATGTATACCTGGAAGAGGAGGAGGAAGTCCTTGGTTTTAATCAGATTCTCAAAGGGGCACTTTTTTTTTTTTTGGTTCCTTCCCCTTTTCATTTTTTTTTAAATTTTATATTGGAATATAGTTGATTAACAAGGGACTATATATTTTTTAAACATTTTTTTAAAAATAACAGACTTCCTTAGAGTTTCCCCTCATTTACAGAAGAGGAACATGGGCACTTGATGATAATTTAAAGCAGGAAAGAGACAGATATAGCTTCAACAAGGACTATTTAGGGCTCTTTTGCCAATAACAGTAATGGTTCATAGCAACCACACCCCATCCTTTCACCCGGTCTCTCTTGACAATTGACTTTTATTTCCTTTATTTGAGGCAACCTGTTGTCTCAAGCAGTACGGAGCTTGGTGATCGGAATATAAATGCAGACACCTAGAATTCAGCCTTCCTCTGACCCAGGCTCTCATCACCCAATACACACGCATCAGCCCCATCATCAGACACCCAGCAGTTATCTTGAAAAAAATCCTTTACAGTGGGATATACGTATAGCTTTGAATGTTCACCCTGGTGCATAATTTTTACAAATATGGAAGCTGGGAAACACTGAGCTATGCTACAGAAGCCAAAGCAAAGTCCATATGCAGATATGTTGGCATTCAAGTCATTTGCCTGCACAAGAAGTCTCAACTCTCTAAGCCAACAGGGAATAGAGAATTCTAGAGTTCCTGCTCCTGCAGAATTCAAATATTGAGTCCTTGAAAGCCTGAATATGTATTTACAGATGCACTTGTCATGGTGAGGCTTTACTGGGGTAATCCCCATGAAAGCACCCAGCACAGGGCTGAAACACAACTGAGGCTTAATCCATTGTTTCTGAGCTTGAATCTAAATCATGTTCCATCAGACTCACCGACACAGGGTTTCTGAAAAGTTGTGGAGAGTCTGGCCACCTGCCTTCTACCTTTCCAAAGCAGGCGTTTCCTGCTGTAGCCTCACCAAACGGCAGCCCCCAGCACACGCTGGACCCTGGAGTTCATTTCCTTAATGGTGGTTTTCTCCCTGGGGTTAAGGACTCAAGTCGGGGTTTGAGGCAAACACACGCGCTGGTTAAACCGCGTGCCACCCAGGGGAGGGCTGTTTACTGTGGAAAGTGAGAAGTCAGCACCCTCCCTGATTACAGCGGTGGCTTCCGTTTTAATCTCACTGATCTAGAAACACTCCTATGTTGCTGGAAGCTCCATTTGGCAGGGAGGGAGTAATTCTAAACGGGGAGTGCACCGACTGTCAGAGGTCCATTTACCCCTGAAACTATGCAAAATGCTGTGGATTATATGTGCATTCTTCTGGAAGGGTCTTCATGGCTTTCATCAGATTCTTAAAGGGACCCACACCCCCAAAGGTTAGGAGAGAAGCCCGATGTAGTTAGTACCGCTCACGAAGCCAAAATAACTCAAGGAGGAAGGAGTTACTTAGTAGTACCAGAGTGGTGGAAAGAGTAAGAATGGATTCAAATCCAAGGAAGCAGGAACCTTAGGCAAATTGTTCAGTTCTCTGGAGCCCCCTCAGGTTTGTCATCTGTAAAATGCGGAAGCTATTCCCACCTTGCAGAGGGGATAAAATGAGCACCTGGCGTAGGGCCTGGAGATGGAGTCGCCTTTCAATAAACGACAGCTAAGTGCTTTATTTCCTGAATAACGTTTACCAAAAATCATTACAAAGAAGAACAGACTCAGACCCAGACCCAGAGGAAAATTCTGCTAGGCTTAAGAGAAATATGACTGCCCAAGATTCAAGGTGAAAGTTAAAATTCCCTGCGCTATGACTGCACCCTCATCTGGAGCATCAGCCCCTCACGGGATCCTGGGAGGAAAGCGACCCACCCTCAGTCATGCCCACACTGACTCTGGGTTTCACCAGCACAATCTGGGCCCACAGCAGGGTCCCTCAGGTTCTAAAGACCTAGGAGGAAGTTCCGGCCAATTGTAGTCTGCTTTTATTTTTGTTTTTTAAAGGTATCTACCCAGTTTCTACAATATAAAACTTTGCTTTGTATTTTTATTCACCTTCCCAGTGAACAGTCATTCATTTAATAATTACTTAGGGGGCTTCCCTGGTGGCGCAGTGGTTGAGAGTCCGCCTGCCGATGCAGGGGACACAGGTTCGTGCCCTGGTCCGGGAAGATCCCGCGTGCCGCGGAGCGGCTGGGCCCGTGAGCCATGGCCGCTGGGCCTTCGCGTCCGGAGCCTGCGCTCCGCAACGGGAGAGGCCACAACAGTGAGAGGCCCGCGTACCGCAAAAAAAAATTACTTAGTGTTTCGTATGTACGAGGTACTGTGAAAGGAGGATATTCATGAGTCCTCACCTCAAGAATACTGGCACACTTATATTCTAGTGGAAGAGGTGTGCAAAAAGTAAGCGTTTCTGCTAGATGGTGATACATGTGACAGTGAAAGCAAAACAGTTTAGGCGGTGGAAGTGTTGAGGGGCTGGGGACTGAAGGGAAGGCCAAAGGTGGCTTCTCTGAGGAAGAGTCATTTGTACTCAGGACGATAAACAGAAATCGGACTGCAGTACCTTTCATGGCCAAGAACCAGGTCTGAGAAAGCAGAACTCTGGAGATGACACGACTGAATCATCTCATCTTAACTTCTCACCAGAAAAAGTCATGACCCACTGGGAGGTAATGGGTTATAAAGCAATCCAGACTGCAAACAATTTTCCTTAAACTCCAAGGGCTATCCTGTGATATTTCACTCTCACACATCAGCATGCCTCTGTTTTCTCTTACAGTCGGCAGAGAAAAGAGGCACATGTCGCTAACCTATCAGAAATTGTCCACAGCACTGGAGACACCTACAGGAAGATGTTGCATCTATGAGAGTCTTATTAAGATAAAGAAGAAAATCTTATGTTTTGGCCGCCACCTACCCCTCTATAAGTTATTTTACCACCATGGTTCAGCCTGTCCCCTGCCCCGGTTCTCTGTCATCCTGGCCATCCTTTTATTGAATGCACGCAAGGCCTTTGCAGGAGGTACTCCAACTTTTTCTTCTGCTCCTCATGGAATCCTACAGATCACACCTTCTCAGGAAAGCTTTCTCTGACCTCAAAGCAGACCTTATTCCAGCCCTCATTTCACAAGCCCCTTTCTTCCATAGTTCTTATCGGAGTTGCAAATTTTACAGTTTTCTGTGTGACTATTGATTAACGCCTGCCTCTCCCCAAGAGTGTAAGTTCTACAATACTGTAAAGACAAGGGGATAAAAACCTCATTATTGTTCACCATTCTTATGTCGATCACCTAAAACTGAAATTGTGCCGTAGACCATGCTCAAAAAGTTTGTTAAATGAATGAAAGGAAAAAATGTTGATCAAGAATTTTGATCAGGGTTCAAACCATTCTTCCACCATTTCCTCAACGTTTACTTCATCTCTCTGTAGTTTCTACATCTGTCGAATGAGGGTGAACCACAACTAGTATCTTCCATGGAGTTAAAGGCTATACCTGACAGAGAGCCCAATATAAAAACAAAACAGAGGCCAAGTGAATCTCACATAGCTTCTGTCAATCATCATGGCCCTAAACCCAACTCTGGTACCTGATAAGAATTCGTGGATGACAGACCAGTAGAATGAGCAACTCACCCCGGTTTGCCTGGGGCTTTCCCAGTTTTAGCACTCCCTCCATCTCAGGCAAACCTGGATGGATTGGTCACCCTACAGCAAGTGCAGGAGGGCTTAGACTATGAGGTGCCCTTGAGCAGGAAAGCAATGGAAGCACATTCCCATGTGGTCTTAGAAGCGGAATGAAAGGAAACACACACAAGACCTACAGAGCAAATCCCTTCAGCCAGGGGACTCTCATCAGACAGCATGGAAGTTAAAAACACAGGCTCTGGAGGCAGAACATCTATGTTTATTTATCTAAATCCTAATTTGCCTCTGTGCTTCAGTTTCCTCATCTGTAAAATAAGGTTAAACATAACATCACCCTTAAAGGAGTGTAAGATTAAAATAAACAATGTATACAATGTGCTTAAACCGGTGCCCAGCACACAGTAAAGCCTCAATAAATATCAGATATTATTTCCTTGTCCCTCTCCATTTTCTTTCTATCTAGATTTCTTTAAGCATCTGGGTAGACTTAACAAATTATAAGCCCTGAAGACGCGTTCTGCTTGCTTAGTAGGATAAAAGGTGGGCTTTGGGAAAAACAAAATAACACCTGAGTTTGCACTCCACCTCTGCTTATTAGCTGAGTCACTTTGAAGCTGCTCACCGCTCTAAGTTTCTCCGTCTGTAAAGTGGGGGGAAAACGTGCCCTTGCTAAATTGCTGTAAGGATCCGTGATAATAATAAACGGACGGCTTCTGGGCCCCGGCTCATCGTCCATCCTCAATAACAGATGGTTTTAGCCTGGAGGGCGCAGGGGCACCGAGTGTAGAGTTGAGTGGTTCAGGGACCAGATAATCCGGGGATTGCGGGTTCCTGCTCTGCTCCTTACGACTGCGTGACCTTGGGCAGGTGACTCCACCTCTCTGGACCTCAGCTTCCTTGCCTACAAAGAAGGGTACCAGAGCGCCCACCCTTGTGAACTTTTAAGGGTTAAACGTGACGACCCAGGTAAAGTACCTGCGTTATGGCCAGCCGCAGTCAACCGGACCCTTAGGCTTCCCACACCCCAAGGACAAGGTCTGGGCAGCGGGATCCTCAGACTCTCCAGGATCATCCTCAGCTCCGCCAGAAGCGACGCAGAGTCCTCTAAGGGTCCCAGACCCCAAGACGCCGGGCGCGGGCAGGCCTCGCCCCGGGGCCGCCCTCAGGGTCGGGAGTCTCGGCCCCGAGCCCAGCGCCGGGCTTCAGAGCTGCGCGCCCCCAGCACCCCGCGGCCGGCCCCCTGCGGCCGACCCCCGCCCGCCGGCCGAGCATCCCGCAACCCGAGCGCCCCACTCACCGCCTTCTTCATGGTGGCCGCCATCTTGGGACTGGACTACGGCCCGAGGCGGGGAGGGCCGCTAAGGTGTGCCTCGGCCCCGCGCCCTCCCTCGCTCCCCGACGACGCAGGACTCCCGCCAAACACAAAGTGGTCTCTACTTTCCCTCTGACTGGACCTTCGATCAGTGATTCCTAAGGTCTGGGACTCGGGGAGGACATGTAACCTGGAAAGACTTGGTACGTGCCAATTAAAGGGACAGGCGACTCCCTGTGGGCCGACAGAAACTGGGGTGGGTGTGGCGAGCGGCCGCAGCTCCAGCAGCGGGCAGCAGGGGGCGCTCAGCGCGGCGGGGCCGCGAGCGAGCAGAAGGGCCGTTCCTTTCCACCCGTCCCACGAACCGTGGAAGAAATACACCTCCCTAAAAAAAGAGCTAAGAACGAATGACCTTGGCAATAGCGTGAGAGACGTATGTGCCCTGATAATTCAGATGATAAAAAGGAGGAAGTACTCCTAGTAGTTAATTTTTTTCAACAATATTATTCAGCAATTACTGTATACTCTGACACATGTGCCTCCCGATTCTTAATTTTTTTTGGTCTCAGGATCCCTTTACACTCTTAAAATTTTTTGAGAACCCTGAAGAATTTCTGTCCTATATTCTTCAACATTTATCATATTAGAAGCAAAATTTTTGAGTGTATTTATTAATTTAAAATAATTTAAAAATCCATTTCATGTTCTTGTAAGCAACATTTTAAAATTAAAGATAACCATATTTTCCAAGACCAAAAAAAATATTGAGAAGAATGGCAGTTTTACATTCTTGCAAATCTCTGTAATGTCTGGCTTAATGGAAGTTTGGATTCGCATACCTGCTTCTGCGTTCAACCTCTTGCAATACGTTGTTTAATTGCTATATATGAAGAAAATCTGATCTCACGTAGATATGTCGTTGGAAAAGAGAGGCCCTCGGGGATCCCCTGAATAGGTCTCAGGGACCCCAGGGATTTGAGAATTGCTCTGGACAAGCCTCCTTTCTCGAAGTCCCAATTTCCTCTTCGGGAATTGAGGATAAGGGGGCCTTATAGCAAGCACACCCTACCTTCTCTGCCACAGCCCTTAGCCCCACGTGGCATGGCCTGCTCCATCAGGGTCCCAGCTCCAGAATCCAAGCCCTTTGCATTAGGTCTTCCGTGTGCTCAGCTCATGTACACTCAATATATATTTGTTGAACGACAATGTTTTTTTCAGGGTTGGATCTTTTCACAGGATCTGGCCTAGAGTGGAATCTCCATCAATGACACTCATTCATTTAAAAGATCACTAACTAGCTAAATTTAAAGGCGCTGCAGAAACAGACAGTGGAGGGGGAGATAGAACACAAAAGGGCAAAATCATTGCAGATGGTGCCAAGCACCTGACGGGGGAAACAAATGAGGTGCCGAGACAGAGAAGAACAGAAAGGGGTGGTCCTGAGGGGCTCTTTGGAGGTGGCCGCTGAGTGAACAGAGAATGGGAGGAAGAGAGGAGAGGAGGGGTCTCTCATGGAGGAAGGAGCTTCCTGGGCTGGATCAGCAGCTCAAAGACGTTGTCTTCCTGTGTTCAGACTTCTTTAATAAAATACCACAGACCGGGTGGCTTATAAACAATGGAGATCTATCTCTCACAGTTCTGGAACCTGGAAGTCTGAGATCTGGGCAACAGCATGGTCACGTGTGGGCTGATTCACAGCCAGCACCTTCTGGCTGGGTCCTCACACGGAGGAAGGGGCGAGGGAGCTCTCTGGTGTCTCTTTTGTAAGAGCACTAAATCCCTCTCGTGAAAGCTCCACCCTCCTGAACTCCACACCTCCCAAAGGGCCCACCTCCTAATACATCACATTGGGCATTAGGATTTCAAGGTATGAATCTGGGGGGTGCAGAGAGACACAAGCATTCAGACCAAAGCAGAAGTTACGGCTCCCAGCTGGATATGCTGTCATCCTTGGCCTTCCCTTTATCATCACAAGACGGCTATTGCATCCGCAAGAGTCACGTCTTTATCCAAGAGGTGCACAAGCAGAGAGAAAAGGGGTCAGCATGCACCTCTCTGCTTATGCTTCCTCTGACTCGCTGTCCTGTGCTCTCTCACTCTTGCTCTCTCTCGCTCTCAAGGAGAAATGTATTTCCCAGAATCTCTTAGCCCCCTTGCCTTTATGTCTGTCTTACACCCGCCTCAATCACTGGCAAAAGCTACAGGATTAATGATTACCTTGAACAATGATGACTAATTCCTCGAGGCTGGACATATGGCTGCTGAAAAAGAAAACTAGGCTGGGTTTCTGGAAACAAGGAAGGGGAAGAAGGAGGTAAGGGTTGTTGGATGAACAGCCAGCAGAGTCCTCTTCTTGGGAGTTCAGTCAACAGACGGGGCTGTTCAAAGGGCTGGGCAGATAAGGAGAGCGTCATCTAACCTGGACAGACGGACAGTGGGCAGAACCGCCCCCAAACTTAGTGCTGAATTGGCTCCCTCTGGTTCCAAAGTCTTCTTTCTCACTCCATTTCCCGCCGTCCCTACCCCCGTGGCTTCCCAGCCCACAGCATCCTTTGAGCTAATCTCCTTTCCTGCAGGAAAACCAGTGCTGCAAGTACAAGTGGGGACTTTTCAAGTCTTCTGCTAAGCATCCTCTCATTCCGTAATATCGAGTATTTCCAACATTTGCTTCTGTTTTTTTTCTCCAGCTGGAGCGTGTCCGTACTTGTTTGGACTAACAAAAGAAAGAAGCCTGGGGTACAAATGAAAACAATAGGAGACTGCAGGTCAGGAAGGTAAAGCCCAATAAGCACTTGAAAATACTATCCCCAAGGGATGAATGAACACATTCCCTTATACCAGGTTGAAAAATGGCCACCCAGTGACTGGATGCAAGATATGGGTTGTTTTCGGTTGCTTTTTTTTTTTCTTTTTTTGACACATACAGTATTTTTTTTAATTGAACCAACATTTGAAACTTAGGAGATCTCACTCAATAATGTTAGAGTTTTTATAGAAACAGACTCACAGACTTAGAGAACGAACTTACGGTTACCAGGGGGGAAGGGTGGGGTGGAAGGGATAGATTGCGAGTTTGCGATTGACATGTACACACTGCTATATATATATTTATTTATTTATTTTATTTATTTATTTTTCGCTGCGTTGGGTCTTTTGCTACTGTGCGCGGGCTTTTCTCTGGTTGCAGCGAACGGGGCTACTCTTCGTTGCAGTGCGCGTGCTTCTCACTTAGTGGCTTCTCTTGTTATGGAGCACAGGCTCTAGGCGCGTGGTAATTGCAGCACGCGGGGTCAGTAGTTGTGGCACACAGGCTTAGGTGCTCCGTGGCATGTGGGATCTTCCCGGACCAGGGCTCGAACCCGTGTCCCCTGCATTGGCAGGTGGATTCTTAACCACTGCGCCACCAGGGAAACACCACACTGCTACAAAACGGATAACCAACAAGGACCTGTTGTATAGCACAGGGAACTCTGCTCAATATTATATAACAACCTAAATGGGAAAAGAATTTGAAAAAGAACAGATACATGTATATGTATAAATGAATCACTCTGCTGTACACCTGAAACTAACACAACATTGTTAATCAACTCTACTCCAATATAAAATAAAAAGTTTTAAAAAATAATAATAAATAGAGTTTTATTTTGCTTGAGCTTGTAAAAGCAGCATTCCGGTGACCTTCAGCCCCCATTCCTGTGTGCCAGCAGCTGCTGGTGCTGATTGGAAGTGGCCCATTTAGCTCACAGGCCCTCTCCAGGGTCCCCACAGGTCCCTACCTGCCTCATCTGTGTGCTTCCCTGTCAGGCCTTCCAGGTGTATGAACTTGGCTACCCCCAGGCTTCTGTTCTAACAGATCTAAATGAGGGGGTTTGTGCGTGCTTTTGTTTGAGACCTGTCCCATGCTAGATGCTACTGCAAAAAGAAAGCTGAGTCAAACAAGGTGCTTTGCAGCAGGGAGCTTACAGTTGGCCCACGTACATCGCCACAGATCAGAGCACCTGGGGCTGCAGCCCTGAGACCACGCTGAGGGTCCTGTGTCTGGCTGGGGCAACCAACGAAGCCTCTGGAACTGATCAGTAAGGGCAGGTGCTAGGCGGTGGGGCTACAGCACTGAAAAAAATAGACAAAATGCCCTGTTATATGCAGCTTACATTCTAGTGATGGGAGACAGACCGTACTCAAAATATATAAGTACGTTATACAGTATGTTAGAAGGTGCTATTCATGTGGTATTAATAGCTATAACAAGAACACATAAAATAATAATAAAAGACTACGTAACTACCAGTATGAAAACTCCATGAGGAAGATACAAGGATAGAAACGGCAAGTATGTTGGGGGGGGAAAACAAAAGACAAAAACCTCTATTTGAATTGACATGTAAGCTACAAAATTGTCCAGACACGTCCCAGCTTAATTTAGATTCTGTCACAAAGCGATAATGAGCTCATTTCATAGCCGTACGTGCATGAGTGCCCTCCAAAACCTGCAACATCCGTGCCAGGCTCCCGGTTCTAAGACTTCAAAGGGAAGTCTTGATGAGATGAGCCTTCCACGGGGAGCTCAAAGGGAAGTCTTGATGAGATGAGCCTTCCACGGGGAGCCGAGAGGAGTGAGAGGCAAAGAGAAGCCAACCTCTGTGATCACGTGGTAATTTACTCATTGCCTGCAGGGGGCGCCCGAGGATCGTGGTAGCCTTCCTCAGACCTGAGTCACTCAAGTCCACTTGGTAGTTTTATGCCAAAACACCAACAGAACTAATTTTTTTGTTAATTTAAACAAATAATCGCTCTTTAAAATTTAGAATAAATATATTTTAAAAGGGCATTTAAACATCTCTGACTTAAAATGAAAACCAGTTTCACCTGCTTAAAGGAGCAGATCTTAAGCAAATCTCCACTCTGGGAGGCTCGGAAGAAATTCTTTCAGCTGAGATTTGATCGAAGCTTGGAGAACTAGGGTTAGGGCTGCCTCGGGAGTGAGTGCCTCCTTAAATTCTCCACCTCTAGGCCTCTCGCATGCTTGGCCCTAATCCCTTGGGGAGGCAAGATGTCCGCCCCG
>NW_021703769.1:7988964-8026053 GCF_005190385.1 Monodon monoceros
CCCCCCCCCCCCCCCCCGGTCCCCCCCGCTGTCAAGAGGGTGGCAGCAGCTCCCAAGGCCCACAGGGACCTGGCAGGAAATGTAAATTGAGTGAAGCCGGTTAAGGAGGGACCACTCCAACCATGGGGACTCAAAGCCACTAGAAGTTCCCCTTTTTACCAGAAATACAGATTTTCTTTTTTTTTTTATGCGAAGTCTCCTGGTGTCAAACTCTTCACTCAAATCTCTTTTCAAATAAATTCGAAACTTCCATTTGTACCAACCAGATGGAGAGCTCAGGCCACCCACCCATTTGTGACCTCTGGTAAACCTCTCTAGGTGCACATCTTCTGGAATGTTCTTAGGACCAAATTTTCCATCCCTAAATGCATTTTCATGGATCAGGGACTCCATCTCTTACTGGAAAATGTCCTCCCTAGGCTGCCTGATTATTCTCTCCTGAATTCACCTCCTTCCTCCTTTGTTCCGTGATCATGAACTTCCTGAGTCCCTGCATGACTCTTGACACCCAAGGATGTCTTTAAATCTATCTTAAGATTTAATCCAACTCCTAAAGCCTTCCTTGGTTCTTGCTAACCTCTTCCATCTTTAAATTCTGCCCTTTTGGGAATTCCCTGGTGGTCCAGTGGTTAGGAGTCTGAGCTTTTAATGCCAAGGGCCTGGGTTCGATCCCTCATCAGGAAACTAAGATCCCATATGCCATTCGGCGTGGCCAAGAAAAAAATTAAAATGTCACAATCTTGATTTAAAAAAAAAACAATAAAAAATAAATTCTGCACTTGTTACACAATTTGGTACTTTTCTAAGCTACCACCGTATATGCCTTACCTTCTCTATCTTGTACTTCTTTTGACTCTTCTTCTTGGGTAATGTAGTCAGTTTGGATTTGGCTAAGCTTGAAATCCCTGCTTGAAATTCTTCACTGCCTTCTCATTGCTCTTAGTTTATAGTTTTCTTACCAGGGTCTAGCCTCCTCTCACTCATTTCATACTGTTTTTCCCTCCACTCACTATTCTCCATCCCTTGGGCCTCCGTTCTGTGAATGCCGCCTGGTCCCTTCTGCCTCAGAGCCTTTGCCGCCCTCCGGGCCTTCTTTCCTGTTATTCACCTGCCTAAATCTACTCATCCTCAACACTCAACCTCTGTGTCGCTCCATCAGGGAAGCTCTCCTTTAACACACCTACCACCCAGAGAGAGCAGTATCCCCCATTTAAGCACCCTTGTAGCCCTCCCCAGCACGTTTCGTTTTGAACTCTGTCTCCTCGTTATACTAGGAGCACCAAGGGAAACAAACCATGCTTGTTGCTTCATCTCTGTAATCACAACACCAACAGGGAAGTAGGTGCTTGACAAATATTAGCTAATGAATAAATAAATGTGTATGAATGAGTGACTATGCATTTAGGAATTCATACAGTAATATGTAATACAATACAGCTGTTGATGAATTAATTCAGTAACAATGTATAAGAGTCCATAGAGTATTTCCATTCACCTTTTTTTTTTTTTTTTTTTTGCTAGTATATCTAGTAAAACAACGTACCTCACAAATTGTCATCATGTGGACTCATTGCCTGAATAGCTCTTTCCTCCAGATGGGTTGTGACTCCAGAATCTGACATTTTTACTTTTCTCTTTACAAACCCTCAGGAACTGTCCACATTCTCGTCTACACTCCACAAAGCAAGATTGCACAAAAGCAAGGAACCCTCTCTGTCTTTGGACCAAAATATAACCACCTCTCACTAGTTTGAATTCTCAACTTAGTTTTTACTGGTTTTTCCAAAGCCCTCCAGTGTATGCACTGGCTTAAGGCCTGTATAAAATAGGCCATGAACCAAACTGTCTATTTCAAGGGTGCACGCTTATAGCGATCTTGATATTGAGAAAGGAGTCAGAACTTGTTATAAGGAGCAGTCACGGCATATCTTCAAATTAAAATATAAATTCCCAGACTTCTCTGGTGGCGCAGTGGTTGAGAATCTGCCTGCCAATGCAGGGGACATGGGGTCGAGCCCTGGTCTGGGAAGATCCCACATGCCGTGGAGCAACTGGGCCCATGAGCCACAACTGCTGAGCCTGCGCGTCTGGAGCCTGTGCTCCGCAACAAGAGAGGCCACAACGGTGAGAGGCCCGCGCACTGCGCTGAAGAGTGGCCCCTGCTAGCCGCAACTAGAGAAAGCCCTCTCACAGAAACGAAGACCCAACACAGCCATAAATAAATAAATTTATTTAAAAAAAATATATATATATATGTATTCCCTAAATTCCCTAGTGTGATTCATTCAACAAGGATTCGCCCAGAACCTGGGTTGCCCTTAGCATTGAGCCAGGCAAACTCTTCACACAGATGCTGCTCATAAAAGGATCTGTTTTGCAATGAAGTGGGCACCTTACGTATTTGTGACCATCAAGTAACTCTTGAATACGTTTCTCTATATTTGGGGTAATTTCCAGGTCATGGGTGTCAACTCTCCATTCTAGAAGTCAGAACTCAATTTCCTAGCAACCCTTAAGCTAGGATGCAGGTCTGTGGATTTAGGTCCAGCCAATCAGACTCACCAGTGGGAGATTTTGCTCTAAGAGAACCAATGAGAAGAGGTGCCAGGTGCCTGGGGAACCCACTCCTGGTGATGAGGGTAGTCCAGCAGAGGAAGCTGGGACTCTCTGAAGCAGCAGGAAGACAGTCCTAGTAGAAGCCCTGGCCTTAGTGACTCAGGCTCGGAGGTGCTGAGATTGTAGCAGCTAGCAGTCCTGCAAGGTCATTTCAATGTCATCCCTAGATGTTTGCCTCCACCGTGGATTCCTCTGTCCTTACAAAGAGTCTGTATGCATTCTGACCCCCTTTTCCAAATTCTCCATCTGCTGAATCTCCTACAGGGGTTATTTACCACAAAGAACCTAAAGAGGTGTTATTTTTAGAGAAAAGTTATTCCTTTGTTATTGTGAGTTCAGCCAAGACAATCATGAAGGGATGGAAAGACAAAGGGCTGTAATATTCTTTAGGCTGTTTTGCGGTGCTTCTGATGTGATAACTACAGAGGTGAAATTCTATCTGAAAATAAAAAACTATTGGCGCACACCAATTACAGCCAGGGGCCTTGTGCTGACTTTTAAGGTTTTTTATCGTATATAGCACACACTCAAGTAACCTGTAGGTTGCATTTGTGTCACACTGACACAGACTTTAATGAAGAGACGAGGCTGAGGGGATAACAAAACCACACAAAGTCAACCGCAAGCCCCCAGACCAGCACACCACCCACCATTACCACGTAATAATCAGCTATACGGGTTACATGTGTAAGTGGAGAAAACAATCAAGAGAGAGAAGTGATGCCTCAGCCACTGCTTAATGCTTATAAAGCCTCAAAAGGCATCGTGACTCATCTCTTTGGAGAAACCTGGTTCGTTTTTGGCGATAAGCAAAGGATAAGATGGAGGATGTCATGGCAAACATTGCTGTCAATCATTGATGTCTCTTTAGTCTTTCTCAGAGCAAAATACTTTGCAGGCACTAAGGCTGAAGAGAGGAACAAAAAAGCAACCCCTGCCCTCATGCTCATACACGGCCACCCGGGAAGAGAGATGGATGCTTAGAAATGCTTAGAAAGCAGCTTAAGAAAATGAATGAGCACTTTTATTGTTTGAAGAATAATCCTATTCCTGGCTACCTATTCTGAGAAAATAAGTCTAAAACCAGAAATAGACTCTGTACAAGAGTGGTATTAAAGCAGTTAGTTTATAAAAATGAAGCATTTGAACTACCCTGTGTTCAGCCTATAAGACACCCACAGTGACATGCATTTATCACAATGACAGTTTTGAAAAGTAGTGACATGGAAAACCATGCTGAAAAACAGGTAGCATGCAAAATTCCCAATTCCAATTTTATTCTTAAAAACATATCTGTATATGGGCTTCCCTGGTGGCGCAGTGGTTGAGAGTCTGCCTGCCGATGCAGGGGACACGGGTTCGTGCCCCGGTCTGGGAAGATCCCACATGCCGCGGCGCAGCTGGGCCCATGAGCCATGGCCGCTGAGCCTGCGCGTCTGGAGCCTGTGCTCCGCAACAGGAGAGGCCACAACAGTGACGCCCGCGTACCGCAAAAAAAAAAAAAAAATATCTGTATAGATATAGGTAGATATACTTGGAAAAATATAGAAATGAAACCCATAAAAATGTTACTATATAATAGTGATTTGATATCTAGGTGTCAGGGATTAAAGGTGACTTTACTTTGCATCTTCACAATTTTCTATATTTTCTAAATTTTTGAAAGTGAATGTGGATTACTCTTATATTCATGTAGAAATTAATATTAGCTGATACCTAATAATGTAAGATGTAATGGTAAGCGATAACAGCAAGCTATAAAATGGACATATGGTGATTCTGACTAGAATTTTAAAATCTACCCATAGGCAGAATACATAGGAAGAAATGTATAAAACTCTTCTCAGTAGTTGTCACCAGGTGGTGACATGAAATGCAATTATTTTTTCTTATTTGTACTTTCTCAGGTTTCATTTAATGATTATGATCACTTTAATAATATTTGGGAAACTTCTTTTTAAAAGACATGGCTGTGCGATTAACCTTCTCAATAAAGATAAAAAAGGTTAGGTAATTCTCACATCCCACCAACCACAGGACCTCAATCATCAGAGGCAAAGGATTTAAATCTAAATAGGTCTCAACATTATCGCCCCAAGTTTCTGAGAAGGAACAAGAAGCTTTCTGAGATGTTAAACAGTTAACTACATTTTTTAAATTTTTCTGTAAATTTAATCTTTAATGTGATGAGCACAAATCTCATAAAATATGATTGCTATAAGAAATTACATTTATTCACTTAATCTGTAAATATGTTTGCTATAAGAAATTATTTTGCCAACTTAACCTGTAACTAAATCTATGAACTTTTAATAAGTAGCCCAATATTAAAAAGAAAGATGTAGAGATATAGATATAAGTAGATAACTCTTCTCCTGTTTGTAAGAACACTTCATAGCAGCACTATTTACAATAGCTAAGACATGGAAGCAACCTAAGTGTCCATCAACAGACAAATGGATAAAGAAGATGTGATATATATATATATATATATATATATATATATATATGCACAATGGAATATTACTCAGCCATGAAAAGAATGAAATTTTGCCATTTGCAATAACATGGATGGACCAGGAGGGTATTATGCTTAGTGAAATAAGTCAGAGAAAGACAAATATTATACGATATCACTTATATGTGGAATCTTAAAAAATGATGCAAATGAACTTATTTACAAAACAGAAACAGACTCACAGACATAGAAAACAAATTTATGGTTACCAAAGGGGAAAGGTGGGGGGAGGGGTAAATTAGGAATATGGGATTAACAGATACACACTACTATATATAAAATAAACAACAAGGTCCTATGTGTATAGCACAGGGAACTATATTCAATATCTTGTAATAACCTATAATGGAAAAGAATCTGAAAAAGAATATATATTATTCTTTCTATATACTGAATCACTTTGCTGTACACCTGCAACTAACACAATATTGTAGATCAACCATGCTTCAATTAAAAAAAAAAAAAGAAAGCTTCAGACTCAGTCTTGTTTTCTCCAATACACTGCTCAGAATTAAGGGTGCCTCTAGCAGGTTCAAATCCAAACACAGAACAAATACCATAAAACTGTAGTGGAGTAAGTTGCTCTTGTGGATGTGCATGTAAATTAAAGCGGGTTCATTGAAGTGTTTTCACAGAAGTGAAGCTGAGGAATGGAGAGACATGACACAGGACCTGAGTTTGAAAAAGTGTTTCCCTACTCAAACTGAGCTAAGCTATCTCTCCTCCTGAGCTTTTTGATGACATGAGACAACAAGTTCCTTATTTGCCTATAAAACTTTGGTTTAGCTTTCTGTGATTTCTAATCAAAAGAGTGTCCAACGATACACTCTGGCTACATCAGTGTCTTAACAGAGCCTGGGACGAGGGCTTGCTGCAGGGAGTTGATTTGGGGAGGTGATCCTGAGAAGGTAGGGGCTGGGGCTCAGAAAATGTTCAAAGGCAAGGACAGGAAGTTTTTCCAAGGGCTGGTCGCCCAGCTGGTTACCCTGTGGGCAACTGGAGATTATTCCTCCTGGGAACTCTTCGGAGAAATCATGCACCATGTGTTGTTCTCACCATAGAGACAGCATTTATCCACCCATCCTTATTTGGTCAAGGGTTGCCCTGCGGTGTCAACTCCCTTGCACTTCCAGGATTGTTCTTACATCATAATGGCTGCGAGAGCTCCCTGTAGCCTGTAGCCAACAGAAAAGCCCCAAGAGGTGAGGCAGAGCTGAGGTAAGATGCACCTGTGCAGACCTCACTGTCAGCTCAATGGCCACAGTAAAAAGACAGGTCAAGGAAAATACAACAAGGCATTAAAGATGCCCAACACCACTAATACCAGTTATCAGCAGGACACATTGGTCCTCTAAGATTGGACTCTACCATTTTTTACGAGCCCAGAAAAAAACAGGGCTGAATCCAGTGGAGCCCAACCAGGATTAAATATTGATGTCCACCACCACTATTACGTAAGACTATTAAATAATCCACTTTGGGAAATTTCCCAAAGTCTTAGGGAATTGTTTGATCTTAGGGATCAAAGTCTTAGGGAATTGTTCTGTTGCAGAACTGATTCAGACCAGGTGTGTGTGTGTACAAGTGGGCTTTCCCCTGAAATGAATGGATGGCCTCACTGCAGTTCCTCACTGAAAGAGATTGTCCTGGATGTGACAAATGAGAGCGAGGGAAGTCAACTTTAGATCAGGTGAAGAAAAACCTTATTTTTCTCACCTTGACCCAGAGTTCAAGGAGATGAGGGAAGCAGGAGTGACCCTCGCCTTCCTCACTCCCTCATTCATTCACCACATACTTACTAAATGTTACCAGGACGCACCACATCATTTGCAGGGCTCAGTGCAAAACGAAAATGGGGGAACCCCTTGTTCAAACATTATTAAGAATTTCAATATGGCAACAGCAGAGCATTAAACCAAGTGTGGGAATCTTCTGAATGAGGGGCGCTGTGTGACTGCACAGGGCACACGTGACCCCTGAATGTCATCTATGGGTCAGACATTGTGCAAAGTTTCAGGCATATGTTGGCAAACAAAGCACATAGGGCACCTGTCCTCATGGGGCTTCAAGTCCAGGCTAGGATTTATGTTGTTCCTTCCACCAGGATACTTTCCTGGGTATCTTTCACAGTTTGAGCCCTTGCTATAGTGAGTTTGATTCTAGTAATTAAATATTTTTTCATGCAGCCTCTTCCCTAAACCTCTGGAGCCCAAATGAAGAATCACTGATCCATTCCAGGGCAGGGTGTGGGCACAGATGGCAATGTCAAGGGTGGTCAGGTGTGTCTCTGGGAAGCACAGTGGTCTCCAAGGAGCAGCTTCCTAAGGGATTGTCAAGTATAGTTTTAACATTAGCAGCAGTTGATTTATAATCTGATTTACAACCCAACTGCTGAGTTTTCTGTGACTCCATGGAGTTCCCAGTTCACCACGTAGGACGTTCCCACCACTTCTTATGGCCTTCAGACCTGAGCACGTAACATAGCTACCCCATCTGCACAGGCTCCAGAGATTCTGAGTCCAGGACCGCTGAACTCCTTGATACTCCACCGCTAATATTTACAACATTCCTCACATGCACTTTCAGAGAACATCTCTCTGCAGCTTCAAAAGCTTGTCAAACGCCCAGATCTGCATAAGGAACAAGAGCTTCCAGAACCAGCACGAGCCCCGACTAGTTCTCCTGAATTGGGAACACAGGGCAGGTGCTGCCATGGGAGGTGGGAAATGGGGCTCAGGTCCAGGAAGCACCATTCCTGACTCAGGTGTTCTAAGTCGGGGACTTCCTGTTCCTGCCTCCCCGTGGATAACACTCTTTACATTACAGGAATTTGTATTTCCCATCACTGGGTTGGATGAATTGCGCTTACCATGTTCTTACCTGTGGGCTCTTTCACCTTAGCTTATGTTATGATGGGTTCAGTAAGTGAATGATTAAAATTGTAGGTATCCTTCTCTGAAGATCTTAATTCTAAAGGAGCATCTTCACCTGCTGGAAATGCTGCAAAGCAATTCTATTTAAAATGTAATGAAAGAAAAAAAATGGAAACCTAAGGTACATTTCATTTTTAAAGTCTCTAATTCATACCTAAAAGTATAATGCTTTATACTGAAGATAGCTCACGATGAAGTAGTAGATATTTTTAATTTCAAAAGTGATTACTTTTTGTATGTATATTATACTTAAAGAAAAGTTTTCTTTTTAAACAATTTCCACTATTTTTTTTCTCTGGGTGATATGATTATAGGTGATTTTTGTTGGCTTATTTTAAATTTTGTTGCATTTCATAACTGCTAAGAATGAGCTGCTAAAGCTTTAATTCTTTCTCTGAATCCCACATAAAAAACTTTCTCCAGAATCAGTGATCACATAATAAGTAGTTGATAAAAGGAATATTATCCACCTGGTGCTCCAGCACAAATGCTCTTCAGACCAGAAAGGAGCTGCATTTGGAATCTGCTCCAGGACACATTCTACCTTTCCAGAGTGTAGCTTTTAAAAGGGGGCCAAAAAACAGCACTTCTGTTGGAATTCTTTCCTCCCTCACCCTTGGTTTCCTACAGAAGAGAAAGTATGCTCACCCATCTGAGTCTTATACTACCTTATACTACCTGCTTGCCATGTGCCATGTGCCAATAATAGTCTAAGTGGTGTCCATACAACCACCCATGAGCTTGGTAATATCCTTCTTTTCACTGATAAGGAAGCCAAGTCTGGAAAAAGTGATTCCACTTGCCAGTAGTCATAGAACTTGATGAATTCTGAAGCTGAAATTTGCACCCAAGTACATCTGATGCCCAAGTCTATTTTCTAAACAATTTTCTCCTCTAAGATAAAGACAAGGATTTGGACCACGGAGCGATGCACACATTTTCATTTTAGAGAAAAGTTATTTTATTGAACTACTTGTTTTATGTTTTAGACCCCAGAAAATGTCAGCAGCCCTGTGGCCTAGTCGTGGTATTCATCCTGTTGAATAACAATATATCTGAGTCACTTACACTTCATGGAGCAAAAACACGTGAGGAGCTCTATATGTGATTGAATGGTTTTGAAATCAAGTCACAAGCTCAGGCATGAGGATACTATATTTATTTATGTTGGCGAGATTAACTGATTGTGAATGTTGTATAAGTAAAAGTGAATGGACTGACACCCCGGGGACACTATTGTTGATGAAACACCGAGGACTCATGGCTCACAAGTCTCAGAGCAGGGCGACAGGTGGAGGTGCTCTTGTTCATTCCATAAAATGGCTATTTATTTCAATGAAAAATAATTTCCCTCCATCCCCATACCTTCGGACACCTTTCCAAAGTCTGAATTTAATTTTTCTACATTCACATGTTGCCTTGCCCCTGCATAGGTGGCATTCTCATTGAGCTCTATGAGTAGAGATTCTTCTGCCCCTGAAAATACACTCTGACCTTCTACAAATGCCTCAGATTCTCTTAGCAGGGATTTCTCAGTCCCTTAGAGAAAGGGCTTCCTTTGAGGATATGCTTGTGCGAGAAACCAGTTCAGAATGAGGGGGACCAGTATTCTCAGCTTCCTTTCTGAGAGCTGATGTGGATAAAAGAAAGGGTAACAGAGTGAGTGTGCATTAGACATGACGAAAACACATAAAGAGCCATTTATTTTGTATTTATTTACTGCTGGCCAAGCACTCTTCTAGGTGCTTTCCATGAATTAACTCAATCACTTTAATAGACTTAGGAGGTAGGTATGATCATAATCCATGTTTTATAGATGAAGAAACTGAGACACAGAGATTCTGAGCCGTCTGTTCAAGGTTGCACAGCCAGGAAGTAGGGGAGCTGGACTTAAACTTGGCTTAAATCAACCCCTTGTAACCACTACACTGAGCAGGCCATCGAGATGCGGTGGCAGAGGTGCTAATGGGGGCAAGAGTATTGCAAACACAATGCTGGGGCACAAAATACAACCTCGGAAGGTCTGATAGCAACATAATGTTTAGTATGACTGTATTAGCCAGTATTTTCTAAGATGCAAGAGGAGAAACCCAGGTCAAAATGGAATTAGCAAAAATGAGGAATGTGTTGGCCGCTGAACAGAAAATCAGGAATGGATGGATACATGGTCCCAAACGATACCATCAGGATTTGATGTTCCCTTTCCCTCACCTCCACTTCTTAGCTCTGCTTTCCTCTGAGTTGGCTTTGCCCTTAGGGCAGCCTTCTCTACGTGGTGGCACCCAGCCAATTTGGGTTCTCAGCTACCTATCCCGGTGGAAAGAGTCTTCTCTCTCCCAGTTGCTCCAGCAAAAGTCCCAGAATTCACTGATTTGACTGACTTGGATCATGAGCTCATTCCATATGGATGCACCCCATCTTACCCAAGGGGATGGAATATGCTGATTGGTCCTAAATCGTGATCCCTCCCTTGGAGTATGAGATAACCCTGTATAACCACACAGAGTGCTGGTGGGAGAAGCAACACCTCCAAGAGAAGTCAGAAGACAGCCCGGATGCTGGGTTCAAAACCCATAAAAGTTCACCACGCTGATCCCAGCTCTGTTGTATTTTAAACACATGTCCTCAGAACAATTATATTTCTCAGGAGCTGGAAGACAGGAGGCCACATGCCTCTAAACTTAGCGCTCAAGAGCATTTTGTGCAGCGTTTGGTTGATCAAATGACTCACAGATAGCTTCTATGTGCAACATTTCAGGACCTGAGAAATCGACCAAAGTTCACTCCTTCCCGATGCTTACCTTACGGAAGCTGGTTCCACCTGTGCACTGGGGAAAGTATGGAAGATGGTCTTAATAGCATTATTCAGTTTAATTATTACTTTAAGCAACTCGTGTTTATTTAAATAATTTTAACATTCACACCTGTGTCACCAAACAAAACCTTGAAATAATAAAATGCCTCTGTAATACTAGAGCATGGCAACCAGGAACCATTTGCTAATTAGGTTTAGAGATAGTAGGAAATACCGTCCCTTTGTCTTTAGGGTGAATAAAATATATTTGTGTTTCTGATCAGGATTCTTTGTGTGATTATCTGTGTGGGTCTCCTTCAGCTGTTAGCTGTGAAGGACCTGGCCCTGATCCTCCAGGTCTTAGTGAGGCCAACTACTTCTCATAATTGAAGTCTGAGCTCAAATGTTAGTTCCTTAGGAAGGGCTTTGCGGATAACCAAAGCACAGTAACCATACATAACCCCATTTTATCTCCATCCCATCTCCCTATTTTGTGCCTATCTGAAATTATTCTATTTCTTTGATTACACGTGTGTTGTCTGTCATGTGAGCTCCAAGAAGTCAGAGGCCTTGTCTGTGTTATCCATCATTGTATCTCCAGTGCCAGGAATGGTGCCGGGCACATAGTAGGTGCTCAGTAACCATTTGTGGAATAACTCCACTTCCAAAGAATTCCATTCTACCTGGATAGAGTAAAAAACAAAACAAGAGACCACTGGAAACGTACATTAAATTATTTTTTAACAGAAAAGCCCACTATTCTGGAGGAATCTCGGTGTTCATGTAAACATACAAGAGCCCAGACTATTCTATCCAAGTTGCAATGAGGTTGGACTCTGACTGTCATTTGATATCACCAAGAACTAGAATACAGGAATTTGCACAGCTGTTCTCTTTCGGTGGAAAAATCAGGTAATGAGATCTGAACGGTGAGGGCTATTTCGCATTTGCTGCTACACACAGGCTGCCTAAGTACTCTGCTAGCTAAACGGTTATCCCCTCAAAGATAAAGGGACTCTTCTAGAGTTTCCTTGTTTTAGAATTGCTCACCTGGCCCAATTCATGAATATTGACAAACAACTGGATATCCACTTCCATTCTTTCTGGAGTTTACTCACCCTGACGAGGGAGGTACTTTCCATCAGTTCCGTTTTAAGGTGCCAATCCAGTGTGGAAGTACACGTGTAGTCGTTCAAACTCTGGCAAAACACAATCAGAGCTCAATAATCCTTCATCCAAGCCAACAGCCATAGTAAGATATGTCAAGGCAGGCTCTTGACAAACAGGAACGAAACAGAATGTACTCTGGGTCCAAAATAATTAGCAATAATAATCCTGTCATGGAATTTTCCTGATTTTCACCGTGATGGAATTAACCAAGTTACATCATGCAAGAAAGCATAGAATGGGGACCCATGTGATGATGAAATTTTTTAAAAAATTTATTTATTTTATTTATTTGTTTTTGGCTGTGTTGGGTCTTTGTTGCAGCGCACGGGCTTTCTCTAGTTGTGGCGAGCGGGAGTTACTCTTCGTTGTGGTGCACAGGCTTCTCATTGCGGTGGCTTCTCTTGTTGTGGAGCACGGGCCCTAAGGCATGCGGGCTTCAGTGGTTGTGGCACTCAGGCTCAGTAGTTGTGGCTTGTGGGCTCTAGAGCTCAGGCTCAGTAGTTGTGGCGCATGGGCTTAGTTGCTCTGCGGCATGTGGGATTTTCCTGGACCAGGGCTCGAACCCATGTCCCCTGCATTGGCAGGTGGATTCTTAACCACTGCGCCACCAGGGAAGCCCTGCTGATGTAATTTTAAAAGTTAATTATGAAACGTATATGGTACTGTTGACTTAAAAACATGAGAGTTATTTGGGGCAAAATGAGGGCTGCAGCCCTGGAGACAGCGTTTCAGATAGCTCTGAGAAACTGCTCCGAGGAGGTGAGGGGAGGGGCCAGGATATATAGGAGTTTTGCAACAAAGAGCAGGTAATTGGGAACATCAAAAAATTATGGTTAAATAAAGAAAACCAGATATCTCAAGTTAAGGAATTTAGCGCTTTTCTAGTATGGGAAGGTGCAAGAGTCTGGGCTCACTGAAATCATTCCTTTGATATGCACCTCAGCTATCTAGGGCCTGTATTTTCACATCCTGAGTTTCCTCAGGACTCACCGCAGGGAGTGGCTGCAGTCGGACGGCAGCTAGATGGCGGGTATTCTTTTCAGCCCTGAGTTTCCTCACGGCTCACCAGCTCACGTTGGAGGGCTGCAATCATTGGTGACTGTGACATCCTTTGTTTATTGATATGGCAGGAAATATTCCACTTATAAATATTCCATTTATCAGCACCAATGGAATTTTTCAAAATCAATGGATTTTTTTCATTAGTCAGTTTAGCTTGACTCTGGACCAGACAGTTATATCTAGATCTTCCAAAATTACTACTACTACTACTACTACTGCTAATAATAATAATAGTAACTGCTAATACTTACTATTTACCATGTAAAAAACACTATTCAAAATATTAATTCATTTAATTGATTTTCTCCATTTTTTTTAGATGTTGGAGGTAGGAGTTTATTAATTAATTAATTAATTTTTGCTGTGTTGGGTCTTCGTTTCTGTGTGATTTTCTACATTTTTATGTGGAGATGCTCTATTACTTTAAAGAGGGCACATCTACATACAGACCTCGATTTCCCCAGATATTTCTGAAAAAAGAAAAAAGGAAATAAAATGTCTCTTTATATATAAGGTTTGTAACTAAACACAGGAACTGTGTTTCACCAGAACCACAGAATCAACCAAATAGAACAAGTACAGCTGTAACACGTAAGGCATTTAATCTTTGTTATTTTGCAATATCTTATTTGACAATTATTTATTGGGCACCTTGACTGATCCAAGCATAGTTATAGGTACTAAGAATACAGCAGAAGACAGACAGTCTTCCTGCCATCAGGGACCTCCTGAAGCAAGCTAGAGCTCAAGTTACAAGTAAAACTACAGTGTTATAATAACATATAAGAGCCACTATTATTATTCCCATTTTGCAGGTGAGGACAAGGTGGACCAGTTTGGTAATATGTAGCATGGTGGGTTCAAACTCAGGTCTGGCTTAAACTCTATAAGAAACAAGTTTACTCACACAAAATGGGAAATAACACTTAACTTACAAATTGTGTGAGTAAAGATACAAAATATCTGGCAGACACATAGTAGCTCTTCAATAAATTACAATTTGTTGGGATTTCCCTGGCGGTCCAGTGGTTAATACTGCACTTCCACTGCAGGGGGCACAGGTTCAATCCCTGGTCAGGCAGCTAAGATCTCACATGCCTCATGATGTGGCCTAAATAAATAAATAGTAAAATGACTTATAAACTTGAGTGTATACCTGTGTTTTTCATCTCCTTAGAAATGAACCTGCTCTTTTAACGAAATTTTACAAAAGTTCTCTCCACGTAACTGCATTTTGGAGGCTTTAAGATACATTTTTTCATAGTATAATTTACCAAAAGGGCTGAATTCTACTCAGAAATTATCAAGCATATACAGGGGCCAAATGTACATTTGTGAAGACAATGGTTGATTGCATTTCGGCTGATATTTCAAATATTCATCTTAACCTTCCTAAGACGTAAGTATAGTAACCCCCAATTTTATGAATGAGGAAACTAGGCTCAGAGAGGTTAAATAATTTGCCTAAGGTCACACAGCTAGTGAGTGGTAGAGCCTTGGCTTCAACCCAAGCTGTTGAAAGCCAAGCTATTCTTTTTGTCATATAGAATTGCTTCCTGTATGACAAATAAAACCCTCTGGGATTTTCCAACAATCTCTTCCTCAGAAAACAAAGAATGTATTGATACAAATCTTTCTCTTTTCATTTGGCAATGAGGAAATCATCAATGATCAATTGCCTATTATGTGCTTATTGGATGCTGGCCAAGGTAAAGGGGCGGTACTGTGTCATTTGCTCTAGCAGAGACAAAAAAAAAAAAAAAAGGAGACAATGTCTGTAATTTCAAGGATTTTTTTTGTGTGTGTCTAATCAGGCAGGAAACCCCAAGACAAACGCAACAGAGGTTATGACCTTCATTATTTGAGAGCCCAAACCCTGTTAATTCTTATTAATGTTAACAATAAACATTTTAGAACCTTTACTATATGCCAAGGACTCTCAGTGCTTTGTCATCCTCAGAAAAACCCTACTGGCTAGGTCCTCTCATTATCAGCACTTTGAGATGAGCTACCTGAGCCTGACAGAGATAAAAGTAAATTATCGCTGGTTGATCCAGCTCCTAAGTGGCTGAGCTGGGATTTGAACTCACCAGCATTTCTTTGCTAGTCTTCCTCTGGCTTTATTCAATTATACAGTTTCCTGAGTCGAAACTACAGTATTAAGCTGAACACTCGGTATAACAACTGAGACATCTATGTTGCCTCTCTTGTATGTAGTTTGCAAAAACCATGGCATACAATAGAGTAATATTGTAGGTAATATTCACCGAGCATTTTACTGTGCTAAGAACTATAGATGTATTATTCTCACAGCAACCCCACGAGACTGGCTATTTTTATTACTCTTATTTCCAGGAGACTTGACCTTTACCGTGTGGTTGGTTCTAATACCATCCGTTCGACAGATGTGGAAAGTAAGTCCTTCAAGTTTCCACAATCAGTAAGTGGATATACAACACACCCGCTGGTTTAGCCAAAGCTCTGAAGCACAAAACTATGTATTAACATTTGATATATTTGAGAGAGTGCTGTGTTTCTCAGCACAGAGAAATCAGCCGTTGCCCTCTTCGGGACCCTCAACCTCACCCTCATCACACAAGCTCACACAAATGCGCATGTGCACGCACGCATGCACACACACACACACACACACACACACACACACAGAATTTTGTCATCTGCGGTCACTTGGTGTGAGGGCTGGAGTATAATTATCCATTCAGGACTTGGTAAGATTTCCCGGAACAAAACAGAGGGCCTGGGCCTGTCTTGGTAATGATGGTGGGCCTGTACCAGGCGCTTCAAGATCTCTCATTAGTAATTCCCAGCAACATCCCTATCGGGATGACTCACAGGGGCTCAAGCGACAGAGGAGGCCAAGGGAGGGAGAGTGAGTTTCTGGGAAGGGGCTCAAAGTAGTCATTTTGTATTTAGCTGCACCTCATCAAAGACGGGTATGTGTTGATGTCAACCAAGTTTTAAAGAACCAGCACGGCTTTCTTCTGCAATCCGGGACTTTCTCCACTGGACATGAGAAAACAATTTCTCCGAAATAGGAATTTTCTTGCTGGCTGTTATGAGACTAACGACTGCCTGCACTTCTAAGTATCTATTTGGAGTTTATAAAGCAAAATGATGCTAAACTGAGGTGAAAACCTAGCAAATCTGAAATTATTTTCCTTTCTGCTTAAGCACACCTGCCGAGAGAGAAAGAAAAGAAAACACAGCGGGGGTGGGGGTGGGGTGGGGGGTGGGCAGATAACTCAATAGCTGACATAACAATAGGATTCAGCATTTCTTGAGCACTTACTATGTGTCAAGCACCGTGCCAGAAGAAAGGCACACAGTGGTGAACTGAATGCTTCTTCTGTTTGGGGCTTTTTATTTATTTATTTTACCACCATTGAGGCGTAAAACAACATTTGCACCACACAGCTCCACATATACTGATCCCACCCACCTCCGTTTTGGAGATATTCCCATTTAAGAAACATTTCCAATATTCTGAGATATTCCTGGTTTAAGAAAGGGTGATGTAATATAGCATGTTGTATATGAAGGTACATAGTAAAGGCCAAAATCAGAAAATCTGGGTCTGACTTCCACATAACACTATGATAAGGTCTGTGACACAGGGCAAATTATAGAACTCTCTAAATTTTAACTTTATTTATTCATTTATTTTGTTGCCATTGGGCTGAAATGGAAAATTCAACGAAAAATGTCTAGCTTAGTGCCTGGCTTATCATAAGCCCTAGAAAGCTTTACATTTGTACACTAAGTAACATATGGTATATATGATATAGTGTCTATTACATATAGTATATATTCTATAGCATATGCTATAGAATATGTACTATATAGTGTATATATAGATATATTACATATAGTATATATTCTATAGCATATGGTATAGAATATGTACTATATAGTGTATATATAGATATCTATATAGATATAATACATTATGTATGAATTATATAAATATATAACTATTACTTTTATTAACACTAACAGCCATTAACGTTTAATCAAGACAAATCTGAAATGACAGAGTTCAAGCTCAAGTCGGCCTGCAAAAGGTTTTCAAAAAACCAGCTAAAAGTTTACAATAAACTTACGAGAGAAGGATTTGACACCAGGGTCAAAATGACGCAGTCACGTGACTGAAAACCCTCAGAGGAAACAGAACTTCCCTCACCTCCTCCTTGGCTGGCGGTCGTTTTTGTACTGGATCAGAACGAAAGAATACGAACCACTTCAAAACAATCAGCAAAGTCTCCAACTTCTCTTCCTTGGTTAGTACAGAGAGTTCTACCCTTGGCAGCCACGAGGACCCTAGGAAGTGTGTGTGTGTGTGTGTGTGTGTGTGTGTGTGTATGGTGTGTTCTCTCCCGCGCTTGCTTAAGATGGACTTTGTAGGGATGGATGGGGATGGTAGGGGCCGCGGTTCGAAGGTGCAGGTGCCTAGCTTTTGCACAAGGTGGTCAGTGTCCAAATGGAGGGAGGGGCAGATGCCCAGTCTCAACCACAAGTCCTGCTTTTGCCTCTCATTTCATAACCAGCTAAAATGGCAACATCAGGTGGAGTACTGACAGTGGACTACGTTGTAGGCGCTTTACCTGCACTCACTCATTACATCTTCATAACAACCAAAATGGAGCAGCTAGGGAGAAAACTCTCCAAATTCAGCGGCTCCTCCTTGCCCAAGTTAAGACCCTAAGGTGAAATCCCCTCTTCGGGTGCCTTTCACTAAGACTCAAACCCTCCCCACCTTGGGAGGTGCAGAAAGCCAACCATCCTCCAAAAACACTTCCGTCCAGGCTGGCAAAAAAACTGGTTTCGGGCAACGCGCGGGCTCTCGGGCTCCGGCAGGCGCCGGCAGCCTCCCCGGGGCGGTACTCGGAGACCTCGCCAGCGCGGCGGCGCGATTGTGCAAGCGCGAGGCTGCAGTTCCCGGCCGCCGGGGGAGGGCGGGGAGGCGCGCTCGGCGCACGCCCGGTGAACTCCAGTGAGCGTGCCTTCCCTGGGGGATTATCTCCAGGGTGGAGTCCGCGGCGTTCCCGCCCGGAGAGCCGCGCTCCGGTCACCCGAGGCCTGGCGCCCTCGCTCACCTCGCTGACTCCATCCTACTTCCATGCACCACCCCCAACCCCGGGTCCCGCGTCCCTCCGGGCCTGGCCAGCCGTAACCCACTCCGCCCCACTTAGCGTGCTCATTGGCCACCCAGGGCCTGCCCTGTCTCCATAAATACATGGTCCCCGGGCATGGAGCATGGAGAGGGACAGGAGCAAAGCGCAGCGCCAGCAGCATCTCTTCTACCTTCCTAGACACCTCCACTTCGCTACTCCAGAGCTGGAAGTCAGACTTGCAACCAACAGGCGGACTCACGTCCTTTCCTTTCCTCTTCCAAGAGCCACCCAACTCCCGGCTGCGCTCCTCCAGCCCCTGCGGCCAGCGCTAGGCGGGCATCCGCTCCCTGAGGCTGCCGCGCGGTGCAGCGTCGAGCATCCTCGCCGAGTTCCTTTCTGCTCTCCGTCCGTCTTCCGCCCTCTCCCACACCTGCTGCCCCTCTTTGCCTCTCTTCCGCAGAATCGTAAGGCCCCAGCCCTCGCCGGCGCCTCTTTAGCCACCTCGCCCTTCCCAGCCCCCGCACATTCCCAAGCGCCCGGTCTCCTCCGCTGCCATGAGCTCCCCCATCGGCAAGAGCCGCTCCCTTGCCGCCTTCCTACAGGAGCTGCGCAGCCTGGGGCAGCCCCCCAGACCCGTGACATCTACGGCGTGCGCGCCCCGTCGGCCGCGGGAGGTGCCCCTCTGCCCCATGATGGAACAGGGCGAGGCGCAAGACGCGGCCGCCCTGCCCGGTCCCACCAAGTGGCCACTGCTGGGCAGTCTGCTGGAGATTCTCTGGAAAGGAGGGCTCAAGAAACAGCACGACACGCTGGTAAATGCCTCGTCGCGCCCCCAGTTCCCGTTCTGCTCCCCGCCTTGCTCTCCAAACCCTCCCCGAGGCGCGCGGTTCGGGCGCACGGTGCGCTCGGTTGTGTGTCCAGGCTGCAGCGGGCCCCGGTCCCCGAGAGGAAGGAGGCGGGGAGGAGGGAGAAGCGCTCTTGGGACTCTGCAGCGGACGCGCGCTTACTTCGCACCCTGCCCGGCCCGCTGCAGGCGGAGTACCACGAGAAATATGGCAAGATTTTCCGCATGAAGTTGGGTTCCTTCGACTCGGTGCACTTGGGCTCGCCGTGTCTGCTGGAAGCGCTCTACCGCACGGAGAGCGCGTACCCCCAGCGTCTGGAGATCAAACCGTGGAAGGCCTATCGCGACTATCGCGAGGAGGGCTACGGACTGCTGATCTTGTGAGTCCAGGAAGCTGGATGGGGTTCGGCGGCTGGAAATTGGGAAGGGACGGGAATGAGGGTTCCCTGGGGTTGGACCCTTCTAATGCAGGGAGAACACGGAAGCCCGTACCTGCTGCGGTCACAGGCTCTTGCGTGGACTAGAGTGGGTGGAGGGACGTTTGGGCTGAGTACGCAACACTTGTGTTCTTTCTGGCAAGTGGGCTGGGCCAGGTCTTTCCGTCAAAGAAATGTCCAAAAAATGGTTACGCGAATTATGATGTTTGGACTCTTGGGTGGAATGAGATTGTCAAGTTAGCGTGCCAAGGCAAACATGTTATACTAATAAAATTATCCCTTAAAATTCTGCGACCCGCCCCTCTCCCCCCTTGGTAGCTCAAACGCCAGAAGTTAACTCCTTTTGCTTTTGACAATGACCTTCCTTTGTAAAGGAAACTGTGGGAATTAGGAGATAGACCTACTTGGAAAGCTGGCATGGAGGGGTGTGGAGGTTGCACTTTAGAGAGAAATACTCTAATGTGATATGATTCCTCAGCTTTTACATTGTTAGCATTTAATACGTTAGCACTTTTTTTACCCCCAAATTATAATGCCTAATAGTCGTATTTTTCAGGATATATATAATTACTGGATTTATTTATTTATGGCTACATTGGCTCTTCGTTGCTGCGCTGCGGCTTTTTCTAGGTGTGGCTAGCGGGCTCGCTGGCTCTAGAGCGCAGGCTCAGTAGTTGTGGAGCACGGGCTTAGTTGCTCTGCAGCATGTGGGATCTTCCGGGACCAGGGATCGAACCCGTGTCCCCTGCATTGGCAGGCAGATTCTTAACCACTGAGCCACGAGGGAAGTCCCCAATTACTGGCGTTAAAAACGGCATTAATGCATGATGCATCACAGGCGGCGTGGTCATCTATAGAGCAAGTGCAGAAGGGTTCATGATGAGAACAGGCTTTTTACAGCTCCGGTGACTCTCACTGTTATTTGAAGGCAATGGCAAAATTCTAAATTCGAGGTGTTCTGTGAATGTGCCTTTCAACCCAATTGAAAGAAGACAAGATTTTTCTCCTCAAACAGATCTGAGTTGCTGGTGAAGTGGGTGTCCACGTGCCCACCCTTACTGCTGGAAACAGGCCACTGGCCTCCCAGTTCAACCCCAGCGAGGGCACATCAAAAGTTCTGAACCCAAATATCTAGACTTGATCTTTCTGTGCGATCTTTGGCTCAAGGGAAAAGTGATTATTCATCGTATTGTCAAACCAGCCCCGAATATTCCAATACTAATTATTCTCTGGCTGTTTCTTGGCACGATTTTGTGTTCATTTGGTTATATAGTTTATGAAGTCAGAGAACTGGAGGTGTCTCTGCTTCTTCGTTCTTTTCCTTTCCGTTTGCTCTAAATATAATTCTGCTTCTCTCCCAGGGAAGGAGAAGACTGGCAGAGGGTCAGGAGTGCCTTTCAAAAGAAACTAATGAAACCAGTGGAAATTATGAAGCTGGACAACAAAATCAATGAGGTTTGCAGGATGGGGTTCGCTTTCCTGGTTCTTCTGGGGATGGAGGGATTTAGTGGAGCTTCAAGCCACAGCTACAAAGTGCAGAAGAAAAGGCAGGCAATTTGGATAACTCAGGAGTCTTCCTTTTCTCCTCATTCCTCTCCACATCCTCCTTCCTTATTCCCCCCTCCTTCACTCCCTTTTAAAGTAGTATTACGATAAGGGAGCAGTTACGAGCATAGACTTTGACATTCTACAGTCCTGGTTTTGAACGTCACCCCACCCCCACCAGCTATGTAACCTGACTGTACCATTTAACTTGCTCACTTTCCCAGTCTATAAACTGGGAGTAACAATTCCCACTCCATAGGTTTACTGTGAGGATTAAATGAGATAACACTATAAACTTCCTAGGTAGTGACAGCTGAGCTGGGTTTTTTAGGATGAGTAGGAGTCTGCAAGCCAGAGAAGGTGAGAAAAGGCATTCAGGCAGAGAGCATAGCCTGCTGAAAATATGGAGGCATGAGATGGTGTGTGCAGAGAACAGTACATTTAGTGCAGCTGAAGTGAAGCTTTCTCTGAAATGATGCTGGGCAGAGGGCAGGTCTTTACAACATTTTTGTGCCACGCTAAGGTTTTTAGATGTTATCCTTTAGCCAGCAGGGGCCCAAAGGGGGAAGTATTTAAAAATGTAGAGGATTCTTTTTACTCCTGTTCACTCTGGGTATTTATTTTGAACTGGACCCACATAGGATCATGTAGGTGAAAGATTGCAAATTCAGAAGCTTCCAAGGGCCAGGTGATTAATATCAATGTATAAGACAGGCCCAATAGGGATTTTAGCAAGCAGAATAGTGCATGCCCTTTCTAGAGGGGACAGCGGCCCCAGCTCTGGCAAATGCCTGCCACATGGAAATGTAGACCCAGTGTCACCAGATCTAGTAATTATTATTATTTTTTGATGACTAACGGAAAATTCATATGTTCATGGGAAATCTCTGGATTTTTTGATGGTAACAAATTCAAAGTACTTTTTAACATGCTATGTGGACAAACTAAACATGCCCATTAGTTGCACCTGTGGATTTTGTAGTCCCATATACCCTATTTCAGACCCCAGCAGAGCCACTTTTATGTGTCCAAGGGAGAGTGCCTTAGCTACTCTCTAAGCCTCAGTTTTCTCATCTGTTACCTAGGAAATGGGAGTAATGACAGTACTTTCTACCTCATGAGCTTATTTGAGGATCAGCTAAGGTAATACACTTTGTACCATGCCTGGTTCTGTACAAGCCTCATGAAATGCAAAGCATTAGTCATCTGAAGCCCTGATTGTGGAAACTGGCCTCTAGGGGCTGTATAGGACCTGTCCAAGGTGACAGAGCTGTTCAGTAAAGGCGCTGCGTCCAGAACTTACAGTTCCCTGGCTCTAAGCTTAACATGCTTAATACAACCCCAACCAGTAAGGAGACGTTTGCCTGCCCAGCTATGGAAGTGGCAAACCTCAGGGTAGCCAGAGTCCTTGAGACGTTGTCCCCACAGAGACACTGGGCTGATTCCTCCTTTGTGGTTTATTCTCCATTCTGATTAGAAGAAATGTTTTCCTTTTCTTAAATTTAGATCAAAAGCTGAAACCTAAGCTTCAGGGAGGCTGCAGGGAAAGCTCAGGAAATAACCCAGGACAAGGGTGTTGGGGCAGAAGATGAACTGCCAAGGAGAATATATAATTAGTGATGATTCAGAATGAGTAACATTATGGGCAGTGAATATACAAGGTAGCAAAACCTGAAGCTAACTTACTGAACTTGAAACTTTTGTTTTCCTTCAGTGACTGAAATGTGTCTTTGGTGATTTCTTTCTGTTAAGGTCTTGGCTGATTTTACAGGTAGAATAAGTGAGCTCTGTGATGAGCGAGGCTGCATTGAAGACTTGTACAGCGAGCTGAACAAATGGTCATTTGAAAGTAAGTCGTCTTCACATCTTGTTCATTTGATTTTGCAAGTGATTTTGAGGACAGACATGGCCCTGTGGACAACTCTTCTGTAATCATATACCACTGCTGAGTAGGAAAGGCCATAGCAGCCCTCTTAATGCTTTCAGGCGTTTAGGTGGTGCTCTACCCTCTGGACTGTTTATGTAGTCATTCAACAAACATTTATACAGCACCTGCTATGTGCCAGGCACTGTACTAGGGACACAGCAGTGAACAAAACAGGCAACATCCTTGCTCACATGGAGCTCAGATTTTAGTAGGGGTGACAATCAACTGGTAAATATATTTTAATATATACTATGCCAAGGAGTAAGGGAGTCAAGAAAGAAGATAGGTTCCTAGGTGAGGCAAGTCTGCTTGGTAAGGAGACATTTGAGGTGAGACCTAAAGGAAGGCAAGGAGCAAGCCACCGGGGTATCTGTGGGAAGCCTGTTGGGACAGTGGAGACAGGAGGTGCAAATGTCCTGGGGTGAAAGGATGAACAATGTCTTTGGGGAACTTCGAGGATGCTGGTGTGAGTGGATTATGGGGGGAGGGGAAAGAGGAGCTGAGAAAGATTAAGCCGGGGCCTGAAAGTCCCCGCAAGAACGTTTACTTTGAGTCCGATGTTGAGCCATGGAAAGTTTCAAACAGAAGGGAGCATGGTCACTGTTTTCAAGGACCACGCTGGGAATAAAAGCAAAGCCCTGCCTTGACGTGCTCGCTGCCCAGTGGAGATGCAGGCAGGGGAACAAGGCAGCTGCAGTAGAATGTGGAGCACTTGACTTGAGGGGGTTCAAGGCTGGGGGAGAATCCTAGTGGCTGCCTCAGCTGAGCATGGTCAGGGCCGCTTCATCTCAGCCGAGGCCTGGGGGATAAGCAGGAGTTTCCCAGGTGAAAGTGAAGGAAGATGGAATGTTCCAGGCTGAAGGAACAGAGAGTGTTGTGTTGAGGAGAAAGAAGGGTGTTCTGAGTAACTGGAGCATGTCCAGCAAGGGACGAGGATGTCCAGGGCAGAGGATAGGAGGAAGCAGCGGCCAGCCCATGTCAGTCCTGTAAACCAGGGATGGGCATTTGGCTTTGAGCCCAGAGTCCCTGGGAGCAATAGGAGAGTGATTTTAGCAGGAAGGTGCCAAGGTCCGATTTGCCGGAAGGATCACTCTTGACTGCTAATGTGAGGGATTGGAGAGGGTGCCCCGGGACGGAGGCTTTTGTCCTGACCTGTCTCCCCCATCAGATAGACCTCGTTGTAAAGCTACAGACTGTCATCTTGGCACATGAGAAAGCCCCATGCCAATAAGAAATCCACAGAAGGTGTTAAGGGAAAGAGGGAATGATTATAGAGGAGAAAAGAAGAGTATGTTTTGGAAATCGTCCACTGGAAATACCCAGATTAAGGAGTATCAAATGCATTTCTTTGCAAGTCAAAGAAAACCTGACCATGGTGGTTGACAAATTATTGTCCAGCGTTATGAGAAGTCCTGAGGAAGCCAGTCCACAGCTGGCACTCAGTGATGTCCCTGGGACCCAAGCCTGTTCTGTCTTCCTTCTCATCCATCCTGAGCTAGTTGGCTTCTTGCAGAATGGCTCCTGCCCCTCCTGGCCTCACCCCTGCATTCTAGGCAAAAACAAGAAGGAAAGAGGGAAGAGCTAAACCAGCTGTGCTTTCCCCTTTATCAAGAAAGCAAAAGTGTCTCCCTTGAACCTCATTGGCCAGACCTGGGTCATGTGACTGCTTTGGCTGCTACAGGAAGCTTGGGAAATCAGGGAACAGAATTGTCTTAGATCGATCCAGATTTATTGCCTGAGGACTGATACATTGACAGCCTAAATAAAATCGGGGTTCTCTTAGGGAAGAAATGGGCAAGAATGAGTATGGAGTAGGTCATTAACAATGGCTGCTACACATGATATCAAGGGCAAACTCTGAGAAAATCAAGACATTACAGGATAATGTATAAAAATGGCTGCATCTTCACAGTGGCTTTTCTGATCAGGAGGTTCTGCAGGGGATGAGTCATTGGACCTGGAGATAATTTTAGAAAGAGAGGAGAGTAATCAGGCCCCTTTCTCTCAGAGAATTTGCTTTTCCTCTGTTCTTCGAAAAGACCTCACTTTTTTTTTTTTTTTTTTTTTTTTTTTTGCGGTACGCGGGCCTCTCACTGTTGTGGCCTCTCCCGTTGCGGAGCACAGGCTCCGGACGCGCAGGCTCAGCGGCCATGGCTCACGGGCGCAGCCGCTTTGCGGCATGTGGGATCCTCCCGGACCGGGGCACGAACCCGCGTCCCCTGCATCGGCAGGAGGACTCTCAACCACTGCGCCACCAGGGAAGCCCAAGACCTCACTTTTATGGGAGACAGAATTGAGCCTTTGGTAGCCAGCTAATCATGGACGCCAGTGTCGTTGTGAATGGGTAACAGTGTTGATTATTTTAAATAACAGGCATCTGCCTTGTGCTATATGAGAAGAGATTTGGGCTCCTTCAGAAGAATGCAGGCGATGAAGCTTTGAACTTCATCATGGCCATCAAAACAGTAAGCATCTCCTGGGTAGAGAACCTTTCCTTATAAAACGTTTACAGAACCTAACAAATGTGCATCACAGTGTTTCCCAAGAGTGGCATCCACACATATTTTATTACAGTAGTTAAGTGTTCATTTTAATATGTGTTGCATATTTTCATGAATGAATGTACATATACGTACATATAATAAAAAAAGGCACATTCAGTCGTTGTCAGGCAAGGTGAAAGTAGGTATTTCAGTTAAAGGTCAGTTGATTAAAATACTATTGCAAAGAGTCTGAAAATTTTCAGATTAAAATTTGGGGGATTGTTTAGGTTGTATGTAGAGATAGTAGACGCTGTGAAACTGGTTTTAGGAATGGCCGAAGTTTGGAAATCATTGGAAATGGATATGAGATTTGTATCCTTCTTTTTTTATGTTTAGGTCATAAGATCAATTTTTTTATGAAACACAGCCAGTGGAAAAGCATCCCAAAGATGATTTTCATATGTCCCTGGAGGGTGGGGCCGGGGACTGGTGCTGAGAGCCCTGAGGCGTCCTTGGAATTCCGGCCTTTAGGGGAGCAAAGGGTGCAGTTGTTTAGAACGCTTCTCTCAAGGAGTGCAAGTTGTCTTTGAGAGAAAGAGAAACGGGGGTGAAAAGGCATTTGTGTTCCCCTCAGATGATGAGCACGTTTGGGAGAATGATGGTCACGCCAGTCGAGCTGCACAAGAGCCTCAACACCAAGGTCTGGCAGGCGCACACTCTGGCCTGGGACACCATTTTCAAATCGGGTAACGTGGCCACATGGACCTAGCAACCCTGTCTTCGGAGCTGCTGCCGGAAGGTCTGGATGATCTTGGCCTCAGCACCCCATCCTTTGATGGAGTTGCTCCTCCGGATTCTTTTGGGCTTTGCAAACTCATGAATTTGGGGATCGCCCTGGTACAGATGAATTCTAGGAAAAGGCAGGAGGTAGTTTTCTGTAGTCTTCTTTGGGAACTAGGAGTGGTTAAAAACAAGAGCTTTGGAGTCAAAGATTCCTGGGTTCAAGTCCCAGCTCTGTCATTGGGTGTGGTGGCTTGGCCAAATGCACTCTTTTTCATCCTCAGTTGTCTCGCCTTTAAAATGGGTTAATAGTGGTAGTAGTAGTAGTAGTAGTAGTAGTAGTAGTAGTACGTACCTCAGTACAACTGTTTTCAGTTCTAATATAGATAACTTAAAACCTGGCATATGATCTAGTGGGAACTGTCACTGTTTCCTGCCAAGAAAATATGTAATATAATTTCTGCAAAACCTAAAAAAAAACAAAACCTGGCACAGTGCAATATCTCAATGGATCAGAGCTATTTCTGCTACAGGATGAAGGGAATATTTGGTGCTAAATATTGTTCTGAGTATACACACACACACTCATTTAATTCTCACAGAAACCCTGTAAAGTAGGGTTTTCTATTAGGCCTGAGTGATAGAACTGAGACACAAAATTAAGTAACTTTATCAAGATTGCATGCTAGGTAATGGCAAAACCAGGGTTGAAGCCAGGCAGAAGATCCAACTCTAACCGCTGTGCCATTTATTGTCATCATTTTTACCATCATCACCATGATTATTATTATGGTGGTGGCTTGTATGATGGATTGAAGTGAGGGAGGTGCATGCCTAGAATGTACTTGACAAACATCACCATTACTGTCAGCATGCGTGGGCACTGCACGTGTGTGTGTATGTGTGTGTTTATGTTTGGTAACAATGGTGGAGGGTTTCTCCTCTCCTCTGCTGCCAGGATTTGGGAGCCAAATCCCACTGTGCCTGTATCAGGGACCATATCTGCTAGATGCTTGGATATGGGACCAAGTTCTGATTCTGAGAACGGACCCAAATGCTACCTCTGTCTCATGATGACCTCCCTCTCCCAAGCTCTAACCTCTTCCTACTCAAAACGTGACTGCAGACCCAGCAACAGCATCCCCTGATAGCTTGTTAGAAATCAGACTTCCAGGCCCACCCCAGACTCTAGAATCAGAATCTGCGTTTTAAGAAGATGCCCGGGGGATTCTTGTGCACGTTAGTATTTGAGAAGCCCTGCTCCTGTGGGCATTGGTCAGGGCTTGCTGACTTAACAACAAGGCAGTATTAGCTTATCTGACAAATTGTCAAATTGTCAGATCGCCTGCAAAGACCCTTTAGACATTGCAAGGAGAATTTGATCCTGGGTTCCATTTCACTCTTTTCCTCCTCCTAATTTTCAGCTGATTTCCTCTCCCTTTTTCTCTTCTCCAACAGTCAAATCTTGTGTCGACAACCGGTTAGAGAAATATTCTGAGCAGCCCAGTATGGATTTCATTAGTGATATTTATCACCACAATCAGCTTTCAAAGAAAGAATTGTATGCGGCTGTGACGGAGCTCCAGCTGGCTGCAGTGGAAACGGTAAGGGTGGGCCCGGTTTTAGTTTGCTAAATCAACGGGCTGTAAAATCTTTTTCATGATGAATTTTACGTAGTCATTCAACTCACCTATTCCATACGGATTAACTGAGCATTAGCTTAGCAGACATAAAAATTCTCATACTAGAGATGTTCAGGAGACCCAGAGCACAGCCTTTGTGCTTAAACATAGGATAGAAAAATTCATGTGCTTTAGAGACAGAAATCCGGTTCAGGGTATAAGTGCCACGACAAATATGCAAAATGCGACAGGAATTAAGAAGCAGTAAAATCCTACAGCACAGCAAGGTAGATAATCGAGGTTTTTAAAAACTGGATATATTTTAGGCTGTGCATGTTACCCCAAAGTGCCTAACCGTGGATGTTATTTAGTCTAGAAACATTGGAATACTCTCTGCAATTCCAATAATATTTTTTTCTGCTTAAAATTGTCAACAGAGGGAGTTTGGGAAACACTTGATTTCAGTTTAAAGGAAACAGTTAATTTTGTTGTTGTTTTTTTTTTTTTTGCGTTACGCGGGCCTCTCACTGTTGTGGCCTCTCCCGTTGTGGAGCACAGGCTCCAGACGCGCAGGCTCAGCGGCCATGGCTCACGGGCCCAGCCGCTCTGCGGCATGTGGGATCCTCCCAGACCGGGGCACGAACCCGCGTCCCCTGCATCGGCAGGTGGACTCTCAACCACTGCGCCACCAGGGAAGCCACCCCTCATGGAACTTAAGTGGTCTTGGGGCACAGATGATAGACATGTAAATAAATAATGAAATAGGATCATTTCAGATAGCGATCCAGGACCTGGAGGAAGCCATCAGGGTGAAGTCATAGAGAGGTAGGGGAGGTCGTCTCTCTCTGAGCTGTCATACTGGAGCTGACACTGGAATAACGAGAAGGAGCCAGCCAAGGGAAGAGCTGGTGGAAGACCACTCCAAGTAGAGGAAACAGCACATGCCAAGGCCCTGGGCAGAAAGAAGGATGGACTGGAGAACTGGCACATGTGGTCAGAGTTGACAGGGGAGAAGACGATGGGCCCTGTTAACCAGGAGCCTTTGTGAGGCATTTGGATTTACTGCACCTGTGATGGAAATCTCTTGGAGTGTTTTAAACAAGGGAGGCACTTAAATCAGATTGATGTTTTGTAAAGTGGGCTTTGGCTGGTGGGTGGAGAATGGACCTAGCAGAGAGAGAGTGGAAGCAGCAAGGCCAGCTCGCTATGAGATGTGTCTCCTCCATGGAGGTCAAGCCGGGATACTTTGTGCCCATGAGGTTTCTCAGGCCACTTCCCCTCCATTCAGCCCCTGCAGTTATCCTAAAAGGCCAGGGCTGTCTTACAGGGCTTTGGTGAAAGCTACAGTTATCTGCCTTTTGGAAACTCTGTTTGGTACTTGTGGTAAGGGACCCACTGATACGGTTCAATCTGTTTCTTTTTTTAGTCCTGGCTATTCTGAAAGTCACATTTGGAAAATCAGAGAAATTTGAAAGTGTATCTAATTTGGTGGCTATGCCCTCTTCCTGTTTTGTAAATTGGACTCTTGTAATAATGACATCCACGGTTTATTTGCAGCTGAGGCTGGCAGTCCTCTGACAGGAAGAAGGCTACTTGGAGGCATCTTCTTCCAAAAATAATAAATACCATTGGCTCCAAATTGTCCTGCACTTGGCTCATTTATGTGAGTGGCACATAGCACTTAGCAAAAGCGTCTTCATGTCTGCAGAGAGGACACAATGACCATTTTTATGGGAATATTTGGCTTAAATTAGACAAAAATAGGCCTAAAGACACATACATAAGACTACCAGTGGTGAGTATTATGAAGCTAAAAGCTGCACTGGTTGTTTCTGCCAATATTTTTTCTCTTCTCATTGCCTTTGGAAAGGAAATAAAGGATGCCACTTAAAAGGCCATGAGTCTTTGTCAGAAATTGTGGCTGGTTCTTTGAAATACTCAACTTGACGCTAGAATTTCTTATTTTGGTGTTGGCCGCCTCCTACCAGGGCTCTTTCCTTAAGGCTGAAACCCTGGGTACAGATAATGCCTTTTTATTTTTGTGGTAACTTTTGAGAGTGTGGCCAAAAAAATCTTTCTGTTAAATTCCAGGAATGCAACTTCTTGTGCATTTGCATTGCAAAATTTAAAAAAAAAAGACACTTTTATTAGCAACACTCTTAGGCTCTCTCCCCATTCAATTTTCATATTATTTTTTATATTAAACAATTAACAAATTTCATTTTGAGATAATTATCGATTCACATGCAATTCTAAGAAAAAAAATAGAGAGGATTCCTTAATCCTTCACCAAGTTTCCCTCAATGGTAACATGTGCATAAGATAAACTGTTATCACAACCCGGAAATTGATACTGGTGCAATCGTCCATCCGACTCTCATTGGGCCAGTTCTACATGCCCTCATTTGTGTTCAATTTTTGTACCAAACTATATTCTGCGTCCTAATGCAGCAGATTATTTAAAGAATTCTACTTTGATTCCCTCAGGAAATAAGCTATTATTCATTGATGTGTTTTAGAAACTAAATCTGACTTTTCATACAGGGCATTTGTTTGAAGCACAGCCAAGAAGGACATGTAAAAAAGCGTCACTCCTAATGTTTTCATGACGAGGTGGTAGGCATCACCTTTGGTTCAGCTCATATTGGTTTTAAGGCAGTTTATTTGCAGAAAGCTCAAGTTTATGTCCGTTTGGCTTTCAGACAGCAAACAGCTTAATGTGGATCCTCTTCAATTTATCTCGTAATCCCCACGTGCAACAAAAGCTTCTTAAGGAAATTCAGAGTGTACTGCCTGAGAATCGGATGCCACGGGCAGAGGATTTGAGGAATATGCCATATTTAAAAGCCTGTCTGAAAGAATCTATGCGGTGAGAACACGTGCCTAAGCCAATATGAATATGTCAGAAGGCTGCTCTCTGCAACACATAATAAGGGGTGCCCTCCCACAGTTGATTCGTAAACATTTACAAAGCTACAAAAAAAAAAAAGAGCCTTTGGACCATATTCCTTTCCTATTACTCATTTCCTAAATCATTTGGGCAAATTCTATTAAATCTTGGAAAGTCAGAGTCTTGCCCTTTACATCAGTAAGCATAATACTCTAATGGACGCTATGAGCAATAATTAAGATTAGGGGCACGATTGAAGGATGTGAGATGAAACCTCAGCAAGGAACCATATTATTATATAAGACATAGAGACACCTTTGGTTTTGAGCCTCTGTATAAAATGTTCTTCGCAAATTCTTTTTCTGGAAAACAAAGCTCACAATGTCTTCGGGTCAGAAGGAAATATCTTTAACTTCATGAAGCGTAGTTAGGAGAAACCGAGAACAAACAACAAGCTTGAGGGCGAAGCATGTCAATGTACACACTTGAACGTGTACGGGGAATGAAACCGAACAAACACTGTTAACAGCTATGAAGCAGGCTTGTACTTGGGGGTTGAACCAACACAATAAGATAGAGAATATAAACAAGAGGTGTAAATATTGGGAGGAAAGAGACAGAACTTCTTTGTAAAGAGCTGGGATCATGTTCCTTTTTTGAGAACTCAGGCAGCAACCATTTATTTAACCAGGATCTGCATTCCCTTGAGCTAGAACTTGGTCCGTGCCCACTTAGACATCTCTGATTCTGTGTTTTCAGGCTTACCCCGAGTGTGCCATTTACAACTCGGACTCTTGACAAAGCAATGGTTCTGGGGGAATATGCTTTACCCAAAGGAGTAAGTAGAATTTGTACAGTCTGTACCTTACCCTTTTCAAATATCCATCAGATCTCCCTGAACGTTTCTACTGGGAGAGCATTCATTTTGGAAATGTGTAGATTGCAGTATATAGTTGACGTGTTGTGTAGTCTAGCATTAGGAATAATGGTCTTCTGTCTCCACAGACAGACCTGGATTCAAGTATAGCCTTGAGTGAGTTACATAACCTCTGCGAGCGTCAGTCTTCTCATCTGTAAAATGGGAATAATAAAACCTACCACATGGGATTGTTGTGAGAATGTGATGTAAAATTTTAAAGTTCATGACCTATTTATTGTGCCAGTATCACCCGGCACATTTCAAGCACTCAATACATGTTGGCATTCATCATTATTATACATTTGTGGGTTACTTTCACATTTGTAAGGTGATGGCTTTTGTAAATTTTGCTATTCAAACGTTTTCTTTAAGTGCTTTGTGTTTCTGTGTGTTTTTAGACAGTATTGATGCTAAATACGCATGTGTTGGGGTCCAATGAAGAAAATTTTGAAGATTCAAGTCAGTTTAGACCCGAACGATGGCTTCAAGACAAGAAAAAGATCAACCCTTTTGCCCATCTTCCATTTGGCATTGGGAAAAGAATGTGCATTGGTCGCCGATTAGCCGAGCTCCAGCTGCACTTGGCTCTCTGCTGGGTAAGACCCTGATGGGATTTCTGCAGCTGTATTCTGGGCTATTCCTCAAGGCAGGAGAAGAGGGGTGATTCTGCTTTTTTGTGCTCCTGTGTTCCAGATCGTCCGCAAATATGACATCGTGGCCACAGACAAGGAGCCTGTGGAGATGCTGCACTTGGGCATCCTGGTACCCAGCCGACAGCTCCCCATTGCTTTCTACCAGAGATAGTAGGCCTCAGGTGAGCATCTGGGGTGTGGAGAATGGCCAAGAGGTGAGCCAAGCTTGGAAGTCAACCATACTTGGCTTGGAGTCCCTGCTCACTGTTGGTTCACTGGGTGACCTTGAACAGTTACTTAACCTTTCTGCCTTCACTTTTTCTTTTTCGTTTGTAAAATGGGGACCAAAATTGTATCCATCCAGAAAGATGATATGAATACAAAATACCTAGCCCAGAGCCTGGCATCAACTAAGTGCTCCAAGATGCAAGCTCCTTGTCATGGTTTTTGCATGTGAATATCGGGGTGGGGGGCAAACTTTTTCTGTAAAGGACCAGTTGGCAAATATTTTAGGCTTTGCAGGACATAAGGTCTCTCTCACATCCACTTTACTCCACCTCAGGGCAGCCTCAGACAACTGGTCAATGAATAGGTGTGACTATTGTATTAGTTTTCTATTGTTGCCATAACAAATTACTAAAACAAATTACTTACAAATTACTAAAACTTGTATTAAATAGCACACATTTATTATTTTATCATTCTTTAGGTCAGAAATTCAACACAGCTCTTGCCAGGATAGAATCAAGTTGTCATTTGGCAGGGCTGTGTTCCTTTCTGGAAGCTCTAGGGGAGAATCTGTTCCCTTACAAATTTCCGTTGTTGGCAGAATTTAGTTTCTTATGGCTGTAAGACTAAGGTTTCTGTTTTCTTGCATCAACTAAGAGTTATTCTCAGCTCCTAGAGGCCACCATTCCTCGGTTCATGACCTCTTCCTCCATCTTCAAAGCCAACTAGCCTCTAGGCTTCAAATCCCTCATCCTTCTTCTATTGCATCTCTCAGACAGGATATCATTCAGGATGATCTCCCCATTTCGAGGTCCATAACCGTCATCACATCTGCCACGCTCCCTTTGCAATGCAAAGTAATATATTCACAGGTTCTGGGGATTAGGGACTAAGCCTTTTTTTGAGGGCCATGATTCTGCCTACCAGTACTATATTTCAATAAATCTTTATTCGTAAATAGAGGTGGTAGTACTTATTGGACCATAGGGTCTTGATTTACAGACCCCTGGCATAGAAGAGGAGATATTTACCAGCCTGTATTAAATACAACGTAATACTTTTTCTGCAACATACCATTTATTACCTTTTCTGACAGTGTGGGTGTTCTCATACCAGCTTCATAATTTTTGCCATATTCATATATCAGCTATTTAATTGCTGCTTAATTATTTCCTTTAAATTAACATAGGCCTAATAGTATACTTTAGCCTTATTTCTAATTTCCTTGATGAAATGGTGTTCTTTTAGTCTAGTTATTTCCCCCTAATCCACAATAAAATGAATTTTCAACTACTGAAGTGATAAGAAGTTAGCCTGAGAAATCGCTAGTATTTTCAGATGTGAAAATATGACATTTCTGACACATAGCTTTATAGAATTAGGTGTCAGTGGTAAAACTCAGTCTCAATCACTCTTCCATTTCAACTACATCACCTAGAATTTGCCTAGAACTAGTTGCTATTTGCTAACTGCAAGTTCAGGGTATTTGCTGATAGGTGGATTATTTCGGGAAACATGCAATTACAGATGAAATTTCTGAATGAGGCCCAGTGAATTCCTCCCTACGTGTCTGGTATCATTAGGCAATTGTCAGATTCTGAACATGCCAACAAACAGAGTTGAATCAAGTAGGATAACGAAGGAATTCTAGCTTAATTGCAAAACTTCCAGTCTTCAGCTGGGACAGTGTGCACAGTTATCTTGGTGAAACACAAGAGCCCAGGGCACTACTGGTTTTAGCATTTATTTTTTTGCTAATAATTCCTCTTGTTTAACTATACTGCTCTGATGTATAATTGGGGTATACTTCATTTTCCAGATTTTTTTTTTTTTTTTTTTTTTACCAAGACCACGAGCAGCAATTTTTACCCTTTTGCAAGAATGAGGCTTTGGGCTTCTGCATGACAGGAAAGCACACATCAAAACCCTGAGCATGAAACAGCATGTCAAGAGCATTTAGTCCCAGGTGTTTATACTCTTTCTTCTGTACAATTGTTCTAGAAGCTGTACTGTCTGTGTAGCTGATGGTATTTATTAAGATGGTATCTGGCTCAGGGAAACCAGATTGTTGGAATGCCAGGCACTCTACAGGGTATACCGCCTGCTTACATGTAACTACACGTAACTGACATCAGCGCCATCCTGACTTACATAGAATTGCTCATCATCCTGTTTTCTCTTGCATAGGGCAGTTGGGCACTTATCCGTTGGTCAGGTAAAAGTCACTAAATGGGGCTTCCCTGGTGGCGCAGTGGTTGGGAGTCCGCCTGCCGATGCAGGGGACGCGGGTTCGTGCCCCGGTCCGGGAGGATCCCACATGCCGCGGAGCGGCTGGGCCCGTGAGCCATGGCCGCTGAGCCTGCGCGTCCGGAGCCTGTGCTCCGCAACGGGAGAGGCCACAACGGTGAGAGGCCCGACTACCGCAAAAAAAAAAAAAAAAAAAAAAAAAATCACTAAATTTTTCTGTCCTAGCTTTACCGGATTCACTGCTGCAATCTTCACTTCTCAGAAGTTTACATTTCACAATGAAAGACCGACTATAGCTAGATTATTGGGGGCCTGTGTAGTATTGATGATCCGTTTGTTGTAACTCCGTTTAATATATTTGGGGAAATACTGCTTAATAATAGAAGCAAAACTAAATATTGGTTAAAGTTATCAGGTCTCTATGAAGCTGTTTTTTTTTTTCTTGTTTTGAAATAGAAACATTATTGGAAAATTAGAGAAAACCTCTATGTTAAGAAGTACTTTAATGAAGTCAAAACCTCCTGTCTAAGAATGCCTTAATGATTTACTGTGGCATCATTGTGTTAAAGGATCCTGAAATTATTTAATTATGGCATTGAGTCTATTTAATCTATTAAGGACTGGATCAGTAGTTTTTAAATTGTGTGTGTGTGTGTGTGTGTGTGTGTGTATGTATGTGTGTGTGTGTGTGTGTGTATTCTAATGGCAGTTTGCTTACATCACTTAAAAATATATATATGGTATTTGACTTAGAAGTTTAGGGCAATGTTCTAAAGTTTAGTCATGGCTTAAAAATATTCAGTGACTTTCTCTGCCTTAATTTTCCCAGCTATAGATGGGTCAGTAGTAAAGTGTGCATACATTATAGATTAACTAGGTAAACCATGTTATGTGACTTGAACTCCTTGGGAAAATATGATTTCATAAATGGAAAAGGCATATAGATTTAAGCAATACTTGTAAAACTCTTAAAAATTGTGTTTACATGTAGTTTATTTGCACAGGTTTTTACTACTACTTTTCCTAAAAGCATACTATATGTTTCTGTATATTTGATAAAGATTTCCCTTTTTAGGTTACATTTTTAGACTATTTCAGAAGTGTACATTTATATCTTTATTTTGAACAAAGATGTGCACATCACCAAAATAAGTATATGCTTTCTCACTGCTGTGAAATTATTTTTAGAATTACAAATCCGCATGTGTTGTCAGATTTCATCTGTATATCTTCTTTGAATTCTCTAAAAGAATAAAAGTTTTCAAATATGTGAGATGTTTCCCCTTCATTGCATTTCATTTTTTAAAAAAATTTATGTTATTTATTTATTTATGGCTGTGTTTTGTCTTCGTTGCTGCACATGGGCTTTCTCTAGTTGCGGCGAGCGGGGGCTACTCTTTGTTGCGGTGCACAGGCTTCTTATTGTGGCGGCTTTTCTTGTCACGGAGCACGGGCTCTAGGCATGTGGGCTTCAGTAGTTGTGGCATGCAGGCTCAGCAGTTGTGGCACACAGGCTTAGTTGCTCCATGGCATGTGGGATCTTCCTGGACCAGGGCTTGAACCCGTGCCCCCTGTATTGGCAGGCGGATTCTTAACCACTACGCCACCAGGGAAGCCCCTCCCCTTCACTGCATTTCTTACAACCAAAGTTAAACATTCAAACTTTGTCTCACTAGAAAATTTTGTCATGTGGCTAGTTTACAATATAATATTACAATACTATTTTACAGTAGCTTTACCAAAAGATGATCATTTGAATGGCAAAAGAACTTTCCTTTTTTACTCCATTCACTTCTATCCACACCACCGTCCCCTTCACTCTGGACCACAGCAGAAACTGCCAACTGATCTCTAGCTTGCTTCCTTCTAGACTGTTCTTTGTCCATTGGCCATATCGGTCTTTTTAAAACCCAAGCCCGTCGGTGTCCCAGCCCTGCTTCTGTGGCATCCCGTTGCTCTCACATAAAGATCCAATTCCTTAAGCTGGACTTCGGTGTCTTGTAAAGTACAGCCCACTCACCCACAGGCCCCAGCGCACACGAGCCACCGGAGGCCTCTGCGCTCTGGCCACACTGGCTTCTGCCAGTCTCTTCTATTCTTTAAACACTCTCTGCCCCCGAGTCTTTGCACCTGATGTCTTTTCTCCTGGAGCACTCTTTCTTCACCTGTTCATCTCTCCTATGCACCAATCAGAGCACAGCTCAAGCTTCCTGGAGGATGTCTTCCTGGATGATCGAAATCCCCCAGAGGCTGAGGCTGACCCTTCCTCTCTCTCTCTCTCTCTCTCTCTCTCTCTCTCTCTCTCTCTCT